>NC_057864.1:330757824-330947824 GCF_019393635.1 Dromiciops gliroides | reverse complement strand
TTTCAAATAATTCCCCTGTCCTACCCCACCACTCTCCATACCCACACTGATATCTGTGCTGGTCACTTCTTTTTTTTTTTCCTTATGAAGAGGCTTTGTATAAGTCATACCAGATTCAGCATCTTATAGCAGCACATCATTCTTGCCTTTAGCTATTTTCTGTTTTTGCTGCATGACTTGTTCCAATCTCTTTAGATCCTGTTTTTAGGCTTTATCCCTCCTACCAGTAAAGATCTGGGAAAAAAATGCCAAGGAAGCTGTCAGTATTCAGTAGCTTAGTTTTGTAACTGAGGCTATTCTTAAGATAGCTGAAGAAATAACTTAGTTTTAAACAAAAGAGAAAAGTACTGGAATTGAAGTTAGAAAACAAGGACCCAGATTCATGTTCTTATCCTTACTATTTGAGTAATACTTAGCAAATTATTCTCTGATCAATAACTCCGTAATTTAACCTAAAAAAGGAAAGGATTAGAATAGAAGATCCCTAAGATCTCAGTCAGCAATAAAAATTCTCTAAGATTAAGTTTTGAACAAATATTTTTAATAAGTAATATTATTTCTGTACAATTATCAAGAAAACAAGAACAACAAATAGTGATCATTGCCAATGAAACAGGAAAAAAATAGCGTGATCTTATTTAGGAAATGGCCTCTTGTTATGAAAGGCCAAAATTTCATGAATTTTACTTGCTGAAGGTAACTGGGAAGTATTTCTCAAAAGACAACTCAAATAAAATAAATGACTAGTCATGTTTAACTCCTAGAAATTTAAGAAGAAAGGAAAAAATAATGAAAACAATTTGAAAAGAACAATTGGGTCAAATTGTTTTGGCTTTCTTTATGGTGACAACAGATTCAATCAAGGGTAGAAAAATGTGAAACATAGAATAGCTCATTCTACCATTTCAAATTTTTTTTAAAAAACCTTTATTTGTAAAGTGTCAACAACTCTTGAATTTTCTCTACCAGTTAATCTGATATGAGCATTACAGTCCATATTATTTCAAGGAAACATGGTGAGTGTCCCTTCACAATATATTACATATTCTAGACAAGAAAGGAGCACTTCCATACTTAATAAATTCAATGATGATATGCTTACCCCAGAAATTATTAAAGAGGCAACAAAAACAAAAATCCATGGAGGGCAAGCAATGTTTCCACATAGGGATCTTTCTTGGTCATAGTAATAGAGCACCTAGAAGAATCAGAGACAGAGACAGAGGCAGAAAGACACAGACACACAGACACAGAGAGGCAGAGACGTAGAGAGAAGATAACATTCATCTCATTACCTTTTAGGAAAAATTCCTAGCTACCTTAGTAGAAACACAGATAGATAAATAGATAGATAGATAGATAAGTGGATGAATTAATGATCAAATATATTTATACATATATGTGTGTATATATGTGCATACACACACACACACATATATATATATAATGAACTGCTGTATTATTATAACAATAATCCTAAATTTTCAGCCACATAGTTACTTTCTGTGATGAGGATGAATATTTCTAAGGATTACGTTTTCTGATATGATTGATATGATTTGGGATTACCTTGACATGAAACCACATAGTATTTCCAGCTTCAAGGGAGACAGACAGAGATAGATAGACATTGAAAATGAAAGAGAGAGACAGAAACAGAAAGATTTGGTTTTATTGATCTAAGGCAGATAAAAGAAGTTGGATTTTAATGACACTGAAGATAATGATAATGGATGGTAATGCAACTAATGTAACCTATACGAGTAAGCTAACCTTATAAGTGAATGTCCATATTTAATCCAAAAATAATTTTGTTCATGAAACCTTTAACTTTATAAAAAATAAGTCACAATAAGAGCCCTTAAATAAGGTAGTGTGTTTTTCCCAACACCAAAAAAAAAAATATTTAGCCATAAGAGCTTCAGTGACTGTTGTCTCATCAATGTGGAATTACCATATACAAATTCAGTTCACAACCTATTCATACATTCTGATTCAATATGACTCACATTAATATTTTTACATACATCCTTTTTAGAGTATGTGCATGATGCTATAAGGTTTTCTTTGTATTTTTAGTATTTTAGGTACACAAGTATGGCACTCTAGCTCTCTACCCATTATACTTTACTATTACTATATGGTTGGTCCACAGTGATATTACTGATTATATGATTTTTGTATTTTTTTGCAACTTCCTACACATAAGTCATTGTCCACAATATTCTACAACCTATTTCTGGCCATGATATTTGTTTCCCTTGAATTTAACCCCTTGTGTGATTTCGGTCATTAACTTTATAATGTGAATTTAGCAAGACTGAGGAACAATGGATGGAGAGCTGAAGTAACATACTTGTGTGCATAAAATACTAAAAGATACCAAAAAAGTTCACCTTTATTCATAGTCAACTTTCAAGAAAGAATCATATATATTATCTACTTTTCTTTCCACAAAACCCACTTACTTTTTAACCTTTTACAATATAGCTTCTGACCCTATCACTCTATTGAAAATATTCTCTCCAAGATGGTCAGTGATATTGACAACAAAGCCATTGTATTTTCTCACTTTTTTATTTTAAAAATCTGTCTGACTCTTCTGGCCCTATGTACCTCCTTTCTTTATATTCTCTTCTCTCTTGACTCCTATGATACTTGTCTGGTTCTCTATAATGTCTAACTCTTCTTTCTGTTTCCTTTGTTAGGTCATTATTAGTTTTCCACTACTAACCATGTGTGTTCCCCAAATTAGGTTCCTGAAACCTAATACCTTCTCTCTACATGTATTTCTTCTTTATACAATGAATAAGTCAAGGCCAAAATCCAGGAGAGTTCTATCTAGAGAGGGAAGGTGTTCCCAGAAATGACTATGATATGAAAACAAAAGGCCCAAGTAACATGTTGAAAATGATAGACAAGTGATCAAATAAATACATAGATAAATAGATTTGCAAACAAATTAAAAATCAAATCAGCATATAAAATTACTCTTTTGAGAAAAAATAAACAGGGGATAAATACATTATTTATTGGAGATTGGGCACGGTTAAATTATTTGGAGATATAGCAAGTTTACTCAACTTTTATTTAGCTTTCATCTTTTCCAGTTATGAAAATTACCTGCAGTCTAAAAAGGCAGAACAAACATGATTAAAATGAATTAAAGCCAGAGTAGGTCAGATGAGAGTAAGGGATCATCTGGTTTCTTTAAATGAGTGGATTATATTTTAATATATTTAAAGAACCTCAGATGAAATCATAGGATGATTGTAAGAAGTACTTGTTATGCCAGAAAATTACAAATTGGCAAATGTTATTTCATTTTTCAAAAAGAAGAAAAATAGATTCAATTACCTGTGAGCTTTATCTCTATTGCCAGAAAGTTGCACCATTCATTATTAAAATTGTAGATTTTAAGCATGTAGGAAATCAAGTAGTGATCCTTATGAACCAGCATGGGTTCTCTAAAAACAAGTAACACTAGACTGAAATAAATTCTTTTGCTGACAGATTTAGTAGACTGGTAGATGAAGGGAATAACAAAAGTATAATATATCTGTCATTTGAGAGACTCTTACAACATTATTATGGCAAAATTCTGAGATAATAAGTCAAGGATAAATGTCTCCATTGGAGGGTTGCATAGGCCTGTCCTCAATCTAGTCTTATCCAACATATTTTCAAAGACAGGGATGAAAACATAAAATGTGTTTTTCTCAAATGACACAAAGGTGGGACATATATCAAGTACTATGGATGACAGAGCAAGATTCAGAATGATTTAGACATACTTGAACAATAGGCAGACTGGCAATTTAAAATTTAACAAAGATAAATGAAATGACCTGGATTTGCTTTTAAAAAATCAGTTGTACAAGTCTGAGATGAGAACGGCCATGCACACAATTCATATACCAAATATCCTTAATTGGACAAAAACTCCGTATTAGGAAACATTATGATTTTTTAAACCAAAAACTGTAGGAAAATAATTAATTAATACATGGCACCATTGATGTCAGAGGATCTCTGACATAGTTGGGGACAGCTTGATGAAACAGTGGCTAAGACATGGGACCTAGAGTCAGGAACACTTGAGTTTAAATCTGTACTCAGATACAATGTCACTGTGTAACCCTGGGAAAGATAGTTAACCTTTGTGTAAGTGTCCTCATTTGTAAAATGGTTGTAATATTAACATCTACCTCTCACAGTTACTGTGAAGTTAAAATGAGATAATATTTTTGACATACTCAGGCATGGAGCCTGGCACATAGTAGATACTATTATTATTATTATTATTATTATTATTATTATTATTATTATTATTATTATTATTATCTCCTAGGACCTGAAAACTCTGGGTATATTTTGCAGAATTTCCTGCTTTCTGGCCTATAAAACCATGTACAATCAAGTATATATGCAGCAATTAGTGTCACCCACTCCTGATGTAAGTGCATAGTTCATAGAATTCAAGAAACACAAATTTTATTTATAAATCAAAGAAAAGAAATAGATTCCCAAAATAGAACTCATGGAAAATGAAAATACCTGCAAAAGCCTATATAACATCCAAATCTCTCCTTAGCTGTTCCTCAAAGACCTATTATATCTCTCTGAGGTTTAGTTATTCAAATTACTTAGAAATCCTTCTTATCATGTGTAGTGTGGGTAATGATGAGGGAGATAAGCCATACAATCCCCTAAACATAATGTGCATTATTGGAAAGGAGAGGAGATAGGTATACACTATGGTAGGAATAAAGACTAAGGGAGGGGGAGAAGAGAAAAAGGGAGGAGAGTGGAACAGAAGTTTGGCAATAGGTCTGGGAGGGGAGAAAGAAGGAAGGGGAATTGAAGAAATCTCTCGCTTTCCATATGTGTGTGTATGTTTGTGTGTGCGTATAATTATAAGGAGTTTATATACAGCAGTGTATATATAGTGTATAAGGTGTATAAACACAGTTTATGCAGTGTATAAGCATACATGTACATATATGTATATTGTGCATTTATATACATACATATATATACATATGTATATACACATACCTATATGCATATATTTCACAGATTGCATTATTAAAGAGAAAGCCTAGAACAGGAGGTCTAAACTTTTTTTCTGACATTTTTTCCTTTGACAGTCTGGTGAAAAGTATGTATGGACCCCTCCTTATAATCATGTTTTTAATTGATAAAATAAATTATCTGAAATTTCAAAGGAAATGAATGATTTTGATATTACCTATTCATCTGTCATCTATCCATCCATCTATTGTTTTAAGTTTATGGATCCTAGGATAAGAAAAAGTGATCTAGGTTTAAGAAAATTTTTTAAGTGTTTTTTCAATAATTTTCTTCCTTTAAGTCTCAGGTACCCATTTCTCAATGGAGTCTTTTTAAAATTATCTCATGTAGAAATAAGCTCTTTCTTCTAACGGTATGAAAACCTTTATAATCTTATTTATTTTATCATATAGCTTTGGTGTAGATTTATTTCCTTTAATATCCTGTTTCTTTTGTTGTTGTTGTTGTTTTGTTCTGTTTTTTGGTGAGGCAATGAGGGTTAAGTGACTTGCCCAAGGTCACATACCTAGTAAATGCCAAGTGTCTGAGACCGGATTTGAACTCAGGTCCTCCTGAATCCAGGGCCAGTGCTTTATCCACTGTGCCACCTAATATCCTGTTTCTTAAGTATGGATTGTATCTGGTTTCATCTCTGTATCATTTTGCTAGCATAGTGACATTTACTTCATAACTACTTAAAATGTGTGGAGTTTAATTGAATTTAATTTTATAATCTCATTGATTCATTGATGATCACAGCATGTTTAAAGCACTACGATTAATTCTCGGTGGCACAGTTTTATAGGATCATTGGCCAACTAGAGGGTCTGTATAGGAAGGCAACAAGAGTAGGATGACTAAGGGTGAAAGAACAAATAATAGTTAATCTGATATAAGGAGTATATTTCAAGTTCTACCTACAAATAATGGAAGGGCTATCAAATGGAACAGCTATTATCCTAAATCTATATTCTCTTAGAGCATAGAACTAGAATGAATAAGTAGGAGTTACAACAAAGGAAGCTTCTCAATTTATATATGGAAGAACTTTACAATAATCAAAGTTATTTAACAGAAGCATTCACTGCTTCAAGAAACAATGCTAATACAAGTTTTCAAAAAGATGCCAGATGATCATGTGTCAAAGAGAGTTTGTCATTAGAGGGGAGATTGTGTTAAATCACCTACAATTCTAATTAGCATATACCATAAGACCAAATAATGGTAAGCAGCGTTTTTAAGTTCAGTCATTTTTTTTTTCAATCATGTCTGTCTCTTTGTGAACCCATTTAAGATTTTCTTGGCAAATATGCTGGAGTGGTTCTCCATTTCCTTCTCCAGTTCATTTTACAGATGAGGAAACTGAGACAAATAGGATTAATTGACTTGCCCATAGTCACACAGCTAATAAGTGACTGAGGCCAGATTTGAACCCACAAAGATGAGTCTTCATGACTTGAAGAGTGGTACTCTAAACATTGCATCACCTAGCTTCCCTAGAAAGGTGACCAACTATCAATTCAATTCAACAATATTTATTAAAGTTTTTTCTTTTAATATAACAGGGATCATCATCTACAAGTATTAGGTATAGGGCTACAAGCACACATAAAATTCCCCCCTACCCTCAAGTAATTTATGTTCTTCTGAGGAAAAAAGGAGCATGTGGAAAGATGAAGTAAATGTATAAAATATGTACAAAGCTATTACTAGTTATTTGGGGAGAAGAGCAATGTTAATCATCAAGGGAATGGGGGAAATCAGTTAAATTCTAATATGGACGTGAAATTTGACATGGACCTGGAAGGGAACATAGAATTTAAAGGGGGTATAAGTGATGAAATTGATCATTCTGGGCCAACGTGACCATGCTGGGCAATGGGTAGAGGCCTCCTTTTCATTGAGGTAGAAGATGGAATGTCAGGTACTATGAACAATAGGTAGAGCAATTTAGCTCAAATATTAGGGATAGAAAGAGAAGTAAAGTTTAATCTATAAATACAAGGTGGTTCAGTCTATTATTTATGGGATGTATTATATGTAACTTTATTTCTCTCCATATTTCCATCTCCCTCCATTTCGCTTTCTTTCTTGCAGTTTGTGTGTGTGTCTCTCCCTGACCATTTCTCCCTGTGCCTTTGTCTACTTCCCTCTATCTGTCTTTTCTCTGACTCTGTCTTACTCTGTTTCACTGTTTCTGTCTCTCTTTGTCTCTCTGTCTATGCCCCCATTTCCCTCTCCCTCCCCTCTCTCTGCCTGAATTATAAGATATGACTTGAAAAGAAGTTTCTGTAACTACATCCTTCTAGGAAGAAATGGCACTGATAGGAAGATGAGCCTAACCTTTATCCTGGCTGCATAGAAGATAAAGACCTGAGGGAGACAGTATAGAGCAGAACTGAAGGTGAAATGCCTTTTCAGCAATACCCCCAAATGAATCATGTTTTGATGTTGTAAGTATCAACATCTTGGGAGGCAGTAATAAGAGTTATAATACATTGCTTCATGTTTAGTTCAGTCACTGTATGCTTGAGGATATATTTTTTAATATTCATACTCTCAGAAAAAATTTTAATTTATATCTTGGTTTCTATCACCTATATTTCACCCAAAATCCCTCTCCTCCCAATTAATCTAACAGAATAATATCTGTTATAAAAATATTTTCCTTAAAAATCAGCTAAATCAATTAATACTTAATACTTAGAAAAAAATCTTATATCATATGCCATGTTCCATATCCATGGACCCTGAACTAAGTAAAAGAATTGGGGAAAGAATCATCTTGGGGGCAGGTAGGTGTCTCAGTAGATAAAGGAACTCAGGAAAACCTGAGTTCAAATCCAGCTTCAGACACTTGACACTTAATAGCTATATGACCCTGAGCAAGTGACTTAATCCTTATTACCCTGAAAAGAAAAAAAAAAGATATCAATTATTTGGGGCAGCTAGGTGGCACAGTGGATAGAGCACTGGTGCTGGAGTCAGGAGGACCTGAGTTCAAATCTGGCCTGAGACACTTGACATTTACTAGCTGTGTGAGCCTGGGCAAGTCACTTAAACCTCATTGCCCTGAAAAAAAACCAAGAAACCAAAAAACAAAAAGACTCATCTCATTTTTCTTAGAGTCATTGTTCTTTAGAATTTTACAATATCCAATTCTTCATTTATATTTATTCTTTCCATTTTTATTGTTTGAAATTATTGTATATGTTGTCATACTGGATCTGCTTACTTCATGTTTTATCAGTTTAAATAAGTTTTCCTACACTTTTCTCTATTTATCATAATCATTTTTTCTAACCACACACTAATACTCCATTAAATCCATGTAGAGCAATTGGTTTAGCCATTACACAACTAATGAGCATTTGTTTGGTTTCCATGAAAATCTTTGGTATTAGGAAAAGTACTAATATAAATGTTTTGGTGGATATGCATGTATTTTAGTCAATACTATCATTGGGAAATATGCCAAACAGTTGATCTCTAGGTCATAAAGTATGGGTATTTTAGGCATTTTGTTTGCATAAAACATCGAAGTTGCATTAGTTTGCATTTCTTTCACTTCCAGTTATTTTCTGCATTCTTTCTTATGTTTACTAATAATTTGTGATTTTTTTCAAATACCTTTTTGTTCATAAACTTTGACCACTCATTTTTGGGAAAATCACTTTTGTTCTTACGTATCTCTGTTAGTGTGTATATATGTCTAATATATCATATCATAGCATATATACAAACTGTATCAATCTTTTCTTTCTGGTATGTAACACATATAACTCTATATCTCTCTCTGTATTTCTATCTCTTGCTTTCTCTGTCTTTGTCTTTCATCTTTTCTTCTTTCTGTCTCTCTGTCTTTGTGAGTCAATCTGTCTCTTTCTATCTCCATCTCTTTCTCTCTCCCTCACTTTATATATTTATATATGATATAATATACCATAATACAATATATTGTTATATACACACATACACCTCTATTAAGGATATATGTATATATCAAGGTGTTGTTTTTTTCAAGTTGAATGATTGCTTTCTAATCCTAGATTCCTGGATTTTCTTGGTAAAATATTTTCAATTTCACGAGCTTAAAATTATTTTGTCTTTTATAATTGACTCTATTTCTTGTTTGATTGAGAATTAATCTTCCACCAAGAAGGTTACTGTATCTGATCTATTTCTCTTAGTGTTTATTATTAAAATGTTTAATATTAAGGTCCCATAGTCATTTAAAGCTTATTTTGGTATATGATAAGAATTTGGATGTGGATCCAAGATGGCAGAATAAATCCAGGAAGTTGCTGGAGCTCTTCTGAATTTCCTTCAGAAAAAAAATGGTAAATTAAGCTTTTAAATGGATTCTGAAGCTGCAGAACAGACAAAAATATGGTGTTAAACAATTTTCCAGCATAAGGTGACTTAGAAGGACTTCAGGAAACGTCTGTCTCACCTGGGTAAAAGGGGAGTATAGCTCAGTGCAGAGGGTGTCTGGGCAAGCCAGCAAAAGGCTCTTAGCCACAGCACAGATCAGCAAGAGATTAACCATGGTTGTACCTCAGGGAGCTAGTGGCACAGCAGGCCAGTTGTGAGGCTCCAGCCCAAACATGGAAGGCAATCTTCCAGTTAGGGTATCTCCTACGCAACAACCCCAACTATGCTGGGCCACTCCAGTGCAGTGAACAATCTGCCAGCAGCTAAGGCCTTGGAATAGAAAGCCAGTGACTGGACCTCTGGCCCCCAACAAAATAAGCTTGGCACAGTGTATGCTGTATTGCAGGAGCAGAACTCAACTCTAAAAGGCATGAAAGAGGCTAAAATATGAATAAGAAACAGAACAAAGGCCCTCATGATAGAAAATTACTATGGTGACAAAGAGGACCAAAACATAAAATCATAGGACAACAATGTCAAAATGCCTATATGTGAAGCCTTAAAGGGGAAGAGAAATTGGTCTCAAAACCAAAAAGTCCTATTGGAAGAATGCAAGGGTTTTTCTAAAGCAAATAAGGGAGGTAGAAGAAAAATTGGGAAAAGAAATGAGAATTAAGCAAGAGAAAGTCAATAGCTTGGAAAAAGGAAAAGAAAATAATGTCTTAAAAAACAGTTGACCTGGGGTGGCTAGGTGGCGCAGTGGATAGAGAACCGACCCTGGATTCAGGAGGACCTGAGTTCAAATACGGCCTCAGACCTTGACACTTACTAGCTGTGTGACCCTGGGCAAATCACTTAACCCCAATTGCCTCACTAAAAATCAAACAAACAAACAAACAAAAAAACAGTTGACCAAATGGAAAAGGAAGTGTAGAAGCTGACTGGGGAAAATAATTCCTTAAGAATTATAATTGGGTAGATGGAAGCTAATAACTCAATGCGACAACAGGAAGAAATAAAGCAGAGTAGAAGAAAATGTAAAATATCTCTTCAGGAAAAAAAAAGACTTGGAAAATAGATCCATAAGGGATAATTTAAAAATAATTGGACTACCTGAGTGTAGGGATCAAATTTTAATTGGGGAGTGTTAGCTAGGCGGCTCACCGCAACATTGGGGCAAGGAAGGAGACCAGCAGCCTCCCTCAAAACAGAGCAGGATTTATTTAACAAGAATGAACTTAAAAAAAAAAAAAAACACAAACAGGATCAGTAGGATCAGGGGAAAGGAAATGGAGAAAAGGGAAATTATACAACCTGAACAACACCACTGCCTAGGAATCATCTGAGAACACACAGCAGCATACTGTCGCCTTCAAGCTTCAAGCAGAATGGTGGAAAACCTCCCTTCTTCCCCGCAGACCCCAGGCTGACCACACACAGGCCCCAGCCAATTGGCTGGCTGCTCTGACAGTCACATGACTGCCATCACTAGGCTTCCAATGATTTTAATTTTGCCATACCCATGTAAATGTCGGTGAGTGGTGATGTTGTGAGGTGCCAGTGCCATGGCAACAACTACAACCAGTGGGTGGAGCACTGTGCAGTTTGCTGAGCCCCAGGTCGGTGCATGCTCTGAGGTTTTTTTAATTCTAGCCAAAAGATGGGGTCATAAAAACCTCAAATAATCAATTCTTTACATGAGGACCATGATGAAATAAAAATAGCCTGTACACCATGTTTCATGACATCATCAAGGAAAACTGTCCCAATGTCTTAAAACTAGAGGGAAAAAAAGTAATTGGAAGAATCCACTTGCTGAAAGAAACCCAAAAAGGAAAACCTCAAGGAATATCATTGCCAAATTCCATAATTATCTTGCAAAGGAGAAAATACTGCAAGCAGCCAGATAGAAACAATGTTAATATGAAGGATAAACAATCAGGATTATACAGGACATGTCAGCTTCAAAATTAAGGGATCTGACAGCTTGGAATATGGCATTCCAGAAAGAAAAGGAAATTGGATTCCAACTAAGAATATACTACCCAGCAAAATTAAGCATAATCTTTCCAGGGAAAGATTTTTGCCATTTCCCCTTTTGCCTCCTAGCTTTGCCCTCTCTTCTATCAGTCCCGCCTCCCTTTTCTTTACACTTTTGCCTCCTAGTTTGACTCTACTTTCTATCAGCACCTCACCCTTTTCTTTCACCCTTTCCCTATTATTTCCCTATAGGGTAACATAAAATTCTATACCCAAATTAGTGTGTATGTTATTCCCTCTTTGAACCAAATCAGATCAGAGTAAGGTTGAAACAATGCTCACCGCTTCCTTCTTTCCCTCTATGTAATAGGTCCTTTGTGCCTCTTCATGTCATGTGATTTACCCCCATTCTGCTTTCCTTTTCCTCTTCTCCCAGTGTAATAGTAAACTCATAGATTTTTCTTCTCAATTATATAGATATTATATTGTTTTAGTAGGTTTATTTTATACCCAGGAACTTTGCTATCATCACCATTATCTCCATCAACAAGAGAATAATTTCCTATATATACTTAAGTAAACAATGTTATTAGCAATTGAGCTAGGTGTATTTGTTGGTTTTTTGGCGGGGGGAGCGTTGACTTCTTTGCCTACATGAATGCCTTTAATTTCATTCTATTTTCATATTATAATAACTAAAATATCTAGAACCATAACAAATTATGAGAGAAAGCATCCTTATTTGCTACTCTATATATTTTGAAAGTTTCTAGTGCATTACCATTTTATACATAGCTTTTATCTAGTTCTCTCTCTCTGTTTCTCTGTCTCTCACTGCCTCTGTCTCTCTCTCTCTTTTTTTTTTTTTTGGCGGACGGAGCAATGAGGGTGAAGTGACTTCCCCAGGGTCACACAGCTAGTAAGTGTCAAGTGTCTGAGGCCCAATTTGAACTCAGGTCCTCCTGAATCCTGGGCTGGTGCTTTATCCACTGCACCCCCTAGCTGCTCCCTCTCTGTCTGTCTCTCAATATATATATATATATATATGTGTGTGTGTGTGTGTGTGTGTGTGTGTGTATGTATGCTTTCATTATATTAAAAAAATATGCCTCAGTCTATATTTGATTAGATTTTATCATAAATTATTACTGTATTTTTTTCACAGGCTTTCTTTGAATCTCTTGAGATATTCGTTTAGTAAATGATAGATTTTGTTCATTTAAATTTTACCTAGTGATGAACCATCCCTACTGTCCCAATCCTAAAGAAGAGCAATGCCTAGGAAAGTTCAAATTGCTGAATAGTTATGCTCCTTTTATATACCAGAAAGATTATGCTTAAAATTCTGAAAGCTATGCTTTTGCAATATGTTAACTGGAATTAACTGAAGAGCAGGTTGGTTTTCAAAGAGACATGGGAACTAGAGGCCAAATTGTGAACTTACACTGGATTATGGTGAAACCAAGAGATTCCCTGGGGGGAAAATCTACTCCTGCTTTATTGATTACACTAAAGCCTTTAACTATGTGAATTAAAACAAAGTGGCAAGTCATCAAAGAGATGGCAATATGAGATCATCATAATTCTTTACTGAGGAACCTGTATGAGGTCTAAGAAACAATGATTAGGACTACTAAGAACTAATTATTTAGAGATAGGAAAGGAGTATTTCAAAACCCTATATTGTCACCTTATTTAGTAATTTATATCCATAATACATTATGCAAAATGGTAGGATTAATGAATCAAAAGCTGGAATTAAAGTTTTCAGGAGAAATATATACTATCTTAGATATGAAGATAACACCACTCCAACAGCAGAAAATGAAGAGGAAATAAGCCTCTTGATGAGGATGGAAGAGAGAAGTGTACAAGCTGGCCTAAAGCTTAACCAAAAAAAACAAAAAAAGCCACACACAGCAACCAACAAACAAATCAACAACAACAACAACCAAAAAAAAAAAAAACCATGCCCCATCACTTCCTAGTAAATAGAGGGAGGAGAGATGGAAGCAGTGTCTAATTCTTGGGCTCAAATATTGCTGCACATGGTGACTGCAGTTTTGAAACTAAAAGACACTTGCTACATGGAAAGTTATGGCAAATCTAGATAGCATACAAAAGTGCAGAGACAGAGACATTACCTTTCTTACAAAGGTACACATATTCAAAGCTATGGTTTTACTAGTAGCAACATATGGCTATGAGAGTTGGACTATAAGGAAAGCTGATCACCAGAGTATCAACACTTTTGGTCTGGAAGTGGTGCCAAGATTTCAGAGAGAAACCAGGAAGCTGCCTGAGCTCTCCCAAATTTCCCTCAGAAACAACTTAAAATTAAACCTCTCAACAGATTCTGGAGCAGCAAAACCTCTTAAAAAGTTAAAAAAAAACCCAACAAATAAACAAAACAGAGCAAAACAATCTTCTGACAAGATAACTTTAGAAGATCTTCAGGAAAGGTCTTTCATCTGGGTAAAAGTAGAACACAACTCAGTGCAGAGGGTGTCTGGGCAAGCCAGCAAAAGGCTCTTAGTCACAGCACAGATCAGCCGCTGAGGACCCACAGTCACAGCCCAGCAAGCTAGTAACACAGCAGGCAAGTGGTGAGGCCTGCAACCCCAACACGGAAGGAAATATGCAAGCTGGGGTGGGGGCTACCCAACAGGCCCAGCTTAGTTGGGCCACTCCAGTGCAGTGAGAAGGCACAAGTTTCTGATGCCTCAGAGCAGAAAATTGGTGACTCTGCCTCTTGCCCCTGGCCCCCAGCAAAAGAAGATTTGGATAGTGCATGCTGTACCCCGGGAGCAGAAATCAACCTTAAAAGGCACAAAAGAAGCTAAAATAAAATTTAAAAAAAATATGAATAAGAAAGAAAAAGGAACTCTAACCACTAACAGTGGTGACAAGGAGGATCAAAACATAAACTCAGAGGAATACGAAAATGATAAAACATGTGAAGCCTTTAGGGGAAGAATTTGTCTCAAGATGAAAAAGCTCTCCTGGTAGAGCTCAAAAAGGATTTTATAAACCCAATAAGAGAGGTAGAAGAAAAATTGGGAAAACAAATGAGTGTTATACAAGAGAAAGGCAATAGCTTTGAAAAAATTAAATAATGCCTTAAAATAATGCGATTGGAAAATTGGAAATGGATAATAATTCCCTAAGAATCAGAATTGAGCAGATGGCAACTAATGACTCAATGAGACAACAGGAAGATGTAAAGCAGAGTCAAAAGAATAGAAAAGTAGAAGAAAACATAAAATACCTCTATAGAAAAACAACAGACCTGGAAAATAATTCCAAGATAAAAAAAAAAAAAAGAGCCTACACAGCATATTTCAGTACATTATCAAGGAGAACTGGCCTAGTGTCTTACAACCAGAGGAAAAATTAGTCATTGAAAAAATCCACTGATCATTGCCTGAAAGAGACTCCCAAAGGGAAATTCCATGTAATATCATAGCTAAATTCCAGAACTACCAAGTAAAGGAGAAAATACTGCAAGCAGACAGAAAGAAACTATTTTAATATGAAGGAGTAACAATCAGGATTATACAGAACCTGTCTGCTTGAACATTAAGTGATCCGATGATTTGGAATATGACATTCCAGAAAGAAAAGGAATTGAATTCCAACCAAGAATGTACTACCCAGCAAAATTAAACATAATATTTCAGGGGAGAAGATTGACATTGAATGAAATAGGGGAATTTAAAACTTTCCTCATGAAAATGCCAAAATCAAACAGAAAATTCAACCGACAAATACAAGACTAAGAGACGCAAGAAAAGGTAAGAAGGGAAAAACATATTATAATATAATAAAATGTAAGCATCCGTACATAGGTAGAATATATTGGTAACTTTTTATAACTATATCTTTATTAAGGCATATAGAAGGAGTACACCTAGACAGAAGGTGTGGGAACAAGTTAATGCTGATGTGATGAAATAAAAAAAAATAACTTAAGGGGTAAGAAAAAGGATTATAATAGGAGAAGAAGAAAGGGAAGTCAAAATGGAGTATATCACATGACATGAAGAGGCACAAAAGACCTATTACAATAGAGGGAAGAAAGGAGGGGTTAGCATTGTTTTGACCATACCCTCATCTTATTCAGCTCAAAGAAGGAATAACTTACACAATCAATTAGGTAAAGAATTTTATCCTACCCCATAGGGGTAAGAAAAGGGTGGAGTTTTTGATAGAAGGGGCGGTAAAACTAGTAGGGGAAAGGGAAAAGGAAAAAAAGGGATATGGGGCTTATAGAAGCGGGGGTAGACTAAGGTGGCCAGAAACAAAACACTAGTGAGAAGGGATTGGGGGAAAGGAAAGAGAAAAGTATAAACAAGGGAAAAAATAGGATGCATGGAAATACAAAGTTAGTAATCATAACTGTGAACGTGAATGGGATGACCTCTGCCATAAAATCAAAGCAGATAGCAGAAGCATACAGCAGGTTGTTTACAAGAAACACATTTGAAACAGAAATATAACCAGAATAAAGGTAATTGGATAGCGCAGAATATATTATGCTTTAGCTGAAGTAAAAAAAAAAAAAGCAGGGGTAACAATCCTTATTTCAGACAAAGAAAAATAAAAAAGACCTAATTAAAAGATATAAGGAAGGAAACTACATCTTGCTAAAAGGTACCATAGACAATTAAGTGAAATCAATACTTAACATGCATGCACCAAGTGGTACAGCATTCAAGTTTTTAGTGAAGAAGTTAAATGAGTTACAGGAAGAAATAGCAAAACTATATTAGTGGGGAACTTCACTTCCCCTTACAACTAGATAAATCAAAACACAAAATTAATAAGAACAAAATTAAGGAGGTGAATAGAATTTTAGAAAAATTAAATATGATAGATCTCTGGAGAAAACTGAATGGGGAAAGAAAAGAATATACATTTCTATCATCAGTACATGGCACAAACACTAAAATTTACCTTATTTTAGGGCATACAAAACACAGTCAAATGCAGAAAGGCAGAAATAGTAAATGCATTCTTTCCTAATCATGATGTAATAAAAATTATGTGTAATAAATGGCCATGGGTAGACAAAAATTAATTAGAAATTAAATAATCTCATCCTAAAGAATGAGTGGGTCAAAGAACAAATAATAGAAACAATCAATAACTTCATCCAAGAGAATGACAATAATGAGACAATATATCAAAACTTATGAATGCAGCAAAAACAACTCTTCGAGAAAAGTTTATATCTCTCAATGCCTACATGAAGCAGGTGAAAAAGTAGATCAATGAAATGGACATACAACAGAAAAAGCTGGAAAAAGATTTAAAAAATTAAAAATCCCAAATTAAATGCCAAATTGGAAATTCTGAAAATTAAATGGGAGATAAATAAAATTGAAAGTAAGAAAACTAAAGAATTAATCAATAAAACTAAGAGCTGTTCCTATAGAAAATAAAATAGATAAACCTTTGGTCAATTTGATTTTTTTTTTAGATAGGCAATTGGGGTTAAGTGACTTGCCCAGGGTCACACAGCTAGTAAGTGTTAAGTGTCTGAGGCCGGATTTGAACTCAGGTACTCCTGACTCCAGGGTCGGTTCTCTATCCACTGTACCACCTAGCTGCCCCTTAATTTGATTTTAATAAAGAAAAAGGAAAATCTAATTACCAGCATCAAAAAGAAAAATGGTGAACTTACCACCAATGAAGAGTAAATTAAAACAATAATTAGGAGCTATTTTGCCCAACTTTATGCCAATAAATTTGACAATCTAAATTAAATGGATGAATATCTACACAAATATAAACTGCCCAAATTAACAGAAGAGGAAATAAAATCCTTAAATAAGCATATTTTAGAAAAATAAATTTAAAAAGTCTTTAATGAACTCCCTAAGAAACAATCTCCAGGGGCAGATGGGCTTAAGACTGAATACCACCAAACATATAAAGAATGATTAATAACAATACTATACAAACTATTTGGAAAAATAGGTCAAGAAGGAATCCTACCAAACTCCTTCTACAAGACAAATATGATGCTGATACCTAAACCAAGAAGAACAAAAAGAAAAAAAGAAAATTATAGACCAATATTCCTAAAATACATTGATGCAAAAGTTCTAAATAGAATATTAGGAAAGAAAGTACAGCAATTCATTACCACAATAATACCCTGTGACCAGGTGGGTCACATATGAGGAATGCAGCACTACTTCAATATCAGGAAAACTATCAATATAATTGACTATGTCAATAAGAAAACTAAAAAAAAATCATATAATTATCTCAATAGGTCCAGAGAAAGCTGTTGACAAAATGCAGCACCCATTCCTATTAAAAATACTAGAGAGCATATGAATAAATGGAGCTTTCCTTAAAATGATAAACACTATTTTTTTGGAATGTTATTATTTTCCAGGTACATATAAGGGTAGTTTTCAACATTTATTTTCACAAGAATTTTCGTTCCAATTTTTCAGCCACACTCCTTTCTCTCCCTCCTCCCCAAAACGGAAAGCAGTTTGATATATGGACAATCACATTAAACATATCTCTACATTAGTAATCTTGTGAAAGAACAATTAGAGCACAAAGGAAAGACCTCAAAAAAGAAGGGAAAAAAGTCCAAAAGTAGAAAGCACATGGTTCAATCAGCACAGTTCTTTTCTCTAGATGTTGAGAACATTTTCTATCATGAGTTATTTGAAATTGTTTTGGATCATTACACTGCTAAGAAGACCAAAGACTATCACTATTGTTCATCACACAATGTTAATGTTACTGTGTACTATGTTCTCCTGGTTCTGCTCCTCTCAGTCAGCATCAGTTCATGTAAGTCCTTCCAGGTTTCTCTGAACACCTGTTGCTCATCATTTCTCACAGCACAATAGTATTCCATTACATTTGTATACCACAACTTGTTTAGCCATTCCCCTATTTACGAGCAGTCCCTCAATTTCCAATTTTGCGACCACAAAGAGAACTACTATAAATATTTTTGTACATGTGGGTCCTTTCCCCTTTTCTAAGGTCTCTTTGGGATACAGACCTAGCAGTGGTACCACTGGGTCAAAGGGAATGAGCAGTCCCATAGCCTTTTGGACATAGTTTCAAATTGTTCTCTAGAATGGTTGGATCGATTCACAACTCCACCAACAATGCATTAGAGTTCTCATTTTTACACAGCTTCTCCAACATTTGTTACTTTCCTTTTTTTGTCATATTAGCTAATCTGATAGGGGTGAGGTAGTACCTTAGAGTTGTTTTAATTTTCATTTCTCTTATCAATAGTGATTATGGGCATTTTTCCATATGGGAATAGATAGCTTTGATTTCATCATCAGAAAACTGCTTTTTCATATCCTTTGATCATTTATCAATTGAGGAATCACTTGGATCCTTATAAATTTGAGTTAGTTCTTGATATATTTTAGAAATGAGGCCTTTATCAGAAATTCTGGCTGTGAAAATTGTTTCCCAGTTTTCTGCCTCCCTTCTAATTTTGGCTGCCATTGCTTCTGTTTGTACAAACCCTTTTTAATTTAATGTAATCAAAGTCTTCCATCTTGCATTTCATAATATTCTCTATCTCTTTTTTGGACATAAATTGTTTTCCTCTCCATAGGTCTGAGAGGTAAACTATTTCTTCCTCTCCTAATTTATCTATAGTATCACCCTTTATGTCTAAATCTTGAACTGATTTTGACCTTATTTTTGTATAAAGTGTAATGTGTTGGTCTATGCCTAGTTTCTGCCATACTATCTTCCAGTTTTCCCAGCATTTTTTCAAATACTGAGTTTCTATCCCAGAAGGAACAACAGCACACAAAGTTCTGCTGACTGGTTAATTAGCAAGTTGCCTTGAGGTTATCTTCTGACTAGAGATCAGGCCAGGTGAGAGAAAAACCTGCCCTCCCTCAAAGCAAAATACCTGGGACCCTCTGAAGCTTGGGACAGTGTAGCTTGGAAGTAGGGCCCCACTATAAGAGGGAGTTAAAAGTCAAGCAAAAAATTGCAAGATGAGAAAGCAAAGAAAATTGAGAACAATAGAAAGTTTCTTTAGCAACAGGGAAGATCGAGGTGCACCTTCAGAAGAGGATAACAACCTCGGGTTCCCTACATCCAAAGTTTCTCAAAAAATATGAATTGGGGGCAGCTAGTGGCACAGTGGATAGAGCACTGGCCCTGGATTCAGGAGGACCTGAGTTCAATTCCGGCCTCAGACACTTAACACTTACTAGCTTTGTGACCCTGGGCAAGTCACTTAACCCCAATTGCCTCACCAAAAAAAAAAGCAAATAAAAGCAAAAACAAAAATATGAATTGGTCTCAGGCCATGGAAACTCTCAAAAAGGACTTTGAAGAAAACATAGGAGAGGTAGAAGGAAGCTTTATAAAGGCAATGGAAACAATGGAAAGAGAGATGAAAGTGATGCAGGAGAGTCATTAGAAAAAAGTCAACAACTTGGAAATCCAGATGGAAAAGGATATACAAAAGCTCTCTGAAGAAAATTTTTGTGTAAGAATTAAGATTGAACAAATGGAAACTAGTGACTTTATGAGAAACAAACACAAAGTAAAGCAAATCCAATTGAATAAAAAAATTAGAGGGCAATATGAAATATCTCCTTGGTAAAACAGCTGACCTGGAAAATAAATCCAGGAGAAATAATTTGAAAATCATTGGACTACCTGAAAATCATAAACAAAATAAGATATTGTCCAGGAAATTTTCCCTGATATTCTAGAAGCAGAAGGTAAAATAGAAATTGAAAGAATCCACCAATCACACCCTGAAAGAGATCCCAAAAGGAAAACCTCCAGGAATATTATAGCCAAATTCCCAGGTCAAGGAGAAAATACTGCAAGCAGCTAGAAAAAAAGGAATTCAAATACTGTGGAGCTACAATAAGGATAAAACAATATCTTGCAGCATGTACATTAAAGGACTGGAGTCCATGGAATATGATATTCCAGAGGGCAAAGTACCTTGGACTACAACCAAGAATCATGTGCCCAGCAAAAGTGTGTATGATCTTTCAGAGAAAAAAATGGGACTTCAATGAAAATGAGGACTTTCCGACATTTGTGATGAAAAGACCTGAAGTGAATAAAAAATTTTATTTTCAAATACAAGACCCAAGAGAAGCATAAAAAGGTAAACAGGGAAAAGAAATCATAAGGGATATTAAAAGTTTAATCTGTTTATATTCCTACATGGGAAGATGATACTTTGAACTCATAAGAAATTTTTCAGTATTAGGGTAGCTGAAAGGAATACACTTAGACAGAGGACACAGGTCTGAACTGAATATGAAGGGTTGATATCTATAAAGTATTTATTTTTTGCTTATCCTTATTCTTCATGGGGTAAGCAGGGTGGAGTGTCTTTTGTCTGGGGCAGGATTTGTGCTTAGAATCTCATGGGTCCAGGACTGCTGCTTTGTCCACTGTGCCACCTAGCTAACCCATGAAGACATCTTTAAAATAGGGTTGAGGGGTAGGAGGAATGCACTGGGGGAAGGAAAAGGGGAGAGCTGGACTGGGGAGAGGTAGCTCACATGAAGGAAACAAGAAAAAAAACTTCATGGAGGGGAGGGGAAGAGGGGGAAGGAGTGGGGGAGTGAGTGAACCTTACTATCATCAGAATTGGCTCAAAGAGGGAATAACATACATCCTCAAGTAGGTATAGTAATATACTTTTGCCTTGAGGAAAAGTGGGAGAGGAAGGATTTGGGGGGGTAGAAGAGAGGAAGGAAGGAAGTACAGATTGGGGGATGTAGCAGTAAAAAGCAAAACACTTTTGAGGAAGGTGAAGATGTTCTACATAACTGCACATGTATGACTTATATTGAATTACTTGATGTCATAGGAAAAGTTGAGGAGAGAGGGAGGAAGAAAAATTTAGAACACAGAATTAACTCAAAGACCTTAACCTCATAAGAGAGGGCTCAAGGAGGGAATAACACTCATTTAGTCTGCTCTATCTCCTGAATAAACCAGATATAACTTACAGATGTCTGCAGGATTTCAGTGGGAGGGATGAAACACGTTCTATATTTATGGTTGTCTGAAGTATCAGTTATTACCAGGTACCTTAATGAAACCAATTGACACATTCTGATTGTCTAACTGTCCTTTAAGAATTATTGCAATTCGGGGAAGCTAGATGGCACAGTGGATAGAGCACCGGCCCTGGGTTCAGGAGAACCTGAGTTCAAATCCAGCCTCAGACACTTAACACTTACTTACTAGCTGTGTGACCCTGGGCAAGTCACTTAACCCCAATTGCCTCACTAAAAAAAAATAAATACAATTTAAAAAGAATTATTGCAATTCAAGTGTTTATAGAGTTAGTTAGTAGTTTATTCAGATTACTCAGTTTCACAATTAAAATAGTTTTTTTTCATTTTTATTGTGCAGATCCTTAAAGGAGACAAAATGAAGAAAACTGATGAATTTGAAGAGGTCAACTAAGATTATGATAGGTCTCAAGATTATACCATATATTGATCACTTTCAGGAAATGATTTTCCTTAACCTAGAGAGAAGACATAGGTGATAAGAGAAAGAGATTATAGTTGTGTTTAGATATATAAAGGGTTGTCACATGGAAGAAAAATTAGATTTGTGCAGCTTGATTCCCAAGTGTCCATTTGGGAGAAATAGAAGGAAGTTTCAAAGAATCAAATTGATTCTTGAGTTAGAGCATACAATCCTAATAATTATTCAAAAGTAGGATGGATTAATTTACCAGATAATGATTTCTGTAACAATGGAGGTCTTCAGGAAAAGTCTGAATGTCTTCTTCTACTGTAAGTTTTAGATGGGACTCTTGTTTAGTTACTGTTTGTGCCAAATGGGCTCACTTATCTTTCAACTGTGGTTCTCTAAAAGGGTGAGAGTTGATTATTTTCTCAGTATTCATTTGCCATACTCCTAGGTACATTTTTATTTCTTTGTTCTCTCTGATTCAGGCTAAACAAACAATTTCATTTCCTTTTTATCTTTCTTTATAAGACTTTGTTCACATCCCCTTAATCATATCTGCTGCTCTTCTTTGAACTCCCTCTAGTGTTTTCACAGATTTACAGTCTTAGGGACTGACAAATTGCACTGGAGACAGGAATCAATCATCCTGAGTCCTTGCAAACTCTGAGACAACTTTAAGTAAGTCACTTCACCTCTCTGTGCCTTAGCTTCCTTGTCTGGTAAATGAAAAGAACAAGAGGTCTTCCAAAGTACCTCCTAGATCTAAATCTATATTCTTTCTGGCTTTCTGTTTCTTTCACTTTTTAAAAATGGGCTATTTTGATCCATCACCCCAGTAGTTTTAAGTTTCATTTCAGCTTTGTCTATTCAGGTAGTGTATTTGCCCTGCAAGTGAGGAAAAAAGCATGTACCCTTTACTGAGGCTACTGGCAAAAAGGAAAGGGACCATAGCCTCTTATCTCACCCATCCTGTTCTGCATAATGAGCAAATAGCCTCCCACCTGGAGTGTGATGTACTTTCACGTACGAGCTGGAGGCATTTATATTTTTGTTACCTTCCTCACACATAGTGATATAGCAGCTGGATCAGGCTCTCATCCCTGGCTTTTGCTTGTGAAAAAACACATCTCGTTTTGGCAGCTGACATTATACCAGGGCATAGTCAAAGGATCATAAAGATACAGTCACACAAGACATAGGGATCCAGGATTCAAACAGGTATTCTACCTCTTTTGACCTGCAAGGAGCTACTGTTGTACATGATTACATTCCCTTGGCAGTTGCAGATTTACTGCTTACAGAAAATTGAACCAAATGGTATTAACATTGTTCTATGTGTATTGAACAGCACCAGCATCTCAAATAACAGCTTTTCACAAGCTGAGGGAGAAAGGGGTTCCATTCCCCTGTTGGACCTTTGAACTTGTGATTTATTCAGTGAAAATTGGGGAAACTGCTCCTTGCTTAAGATTGCTATCATGTGTGTTTTAATTGTTTAAAGTGCTTGGGCTAAAAAATACAATAGCACCACGGAGAGATACCTACATATTATTTTGCCAGAAATAAACAACATGAAAGTATTTATTCTTAAATGTATAGTTATAAAATTTTATAATAAAAAGCTTCTTCATACTCAACCACTTTGCTTAAGAGTTCTTCCTGGGATGAATCTAAATAATTTAAATTATTGGATAAAAATGCTTAGCAAAATATTCATGACTGCATAGATTGGATACATGTACACATATGTGTATATATGTTTATATATATATATAATTTGTGTGTACATAATGCATATATACATATATTTTATAAGACTCACAATAGAAAACTCACTCGAAAGGCAATAACAACTACTTTGCAATTTATATAGTCTCCTGAGGTTACTGTGAGTTGTAAGTTACTTGTAAACACTCAAATAGTCAATCTATGTCTTTTTTGCCAGATATTCTTGACTCTGGACAACTCTAAATCCACCCATCTGTATATGTGTGCATATACACAGACACGCACATTCATACACACACATACATATACATGTGTATGCCGTGTGTATGTAATATGTGTGCATTCACATGTGTGTATACATACATGCATATGTGTGTGAATTAGACTATGGTATATGATTTCTCTTCAGTTTTAATTGGTACAACTAGATACAAGTGGGGACAGCTATTTGTGCTGCGCCTGGTCAGGAAGATGTATCTTTGTGAGTTTAATTCTGGACTTAGATACTTATAATCTCTGTGACCCTGGGCAAGTCACTTAAGCCTGTTTGTTTCAGTTTCTTCATCTATAAAATAAACTGGAAAAGAAAATGGCAAACCACCCCAGTATCTTCGCCATGAAAACTGCAAATGTAGTCAAGAATTTTCAGACACAATTGAAATAAGTCAACATTAACATCAAATTCAAGTTTAAAATGTACATTAAAATGAAGTCATATAATTAATAAATGCTTCAAAGTTTTTTTTTCACAGTTGAAAATTTCAGTGCTAATATCTAAAGTTGATACATCTCACTATTTGAAAAAAATGCAGGGGTTTGTGAAGAGGGCCCAGAAACTGACAATAAAGAATTAGAAGGTACTCTTCATATCCATAAAAGAAAACCAATAATTTTAGAGGTGGAAAGATATTGGTTAAATAAATAATTTATTTTTTCATAGGATTAGACACTGGAAGGACTTCCAAAAATGGTTGAAGAGTGTCTCTAGAAGGCTTTAGGAAAGGGATAGGTAGGGGGCAGCTAGGTGACACAATGGATAAAGCACCAGCCCTGGATTCAGGAGGCCCTGAGTTCAAATCCAGGCTCAGACACTTGACACTTACTACTTCTGCGACCCTGGACAAGTCACTTAACCCTCATTTCCCCGCCAAAAAAAAAAAAAGATTACACATATTTCACATATCTGAAAGAAGAACCATTGAGAAAGTGAGGTTTTTGAGTTCCCTATAAATTTTCTGTTTTGTTGTTGCCAATATTATTATGGTAAACCAAAATAAACAAAGACCCCCCCTTTTGTTTATAATTCTACATTTTTGCTATGAGCTTTAATATTGCTCTATCAACTCCCTAGGAAAAAATCAAATATAAATTGTAAATATTTCTTGAGTGATTTGTCATTTTTTGAGCATGTAAGCTCCTTTGGAACTAAAGCAGATCTTTAATATGACCTCTATCAAAAGTTAAGTAGAAATGAAGAAAAATATTTCTGTATTAATTTCTACAGTATTACCATCCTTAAAATCACTCAGTTATGAAACCTGTGTCATCCTAAAGTGAAATTGTACATTTTATGTTACCAAATCTTGTAATATATTTCACTTCAACACCATTTCTTTATATCTCTGTCTACTCATATAGCCACCACTGTTGTTCATTCCCTCATCACTTCTCTCCTAGAGTACTGTAATCGAATTCTTCTTTGTCTCTTTGCCAAGAGTCACTTTCCATTGAAATCTGTCCTACATTATTGCTGCTAAATCTATTTTCTTTATGGTAGGTCAACCCTTGTCATCCCCTACTTGAAAACCACAGTTTATCACCAGGATGAAATACATAAACCTTTCTTTGCCATTTAAAGCTCTTGATGTGCCTTTCCTATTTTTCCAATCTTCCTACATTTTTTTTTCTCCTCCATGCCTTCTATCATCCAGCTAACCTGGCCTAATTGTATTTCCTTCAACATTCCTTTTCCTGCCTTGGTTCTTTTGCAAAGGCAATTCCTCATACCTCTAATGCTGCCCTTCCCAGCCTCCAATTCTAGAAACTTTGGCTCATTTTAAAACTTAACTCAGGTGTTGCTCCAACATGACGCCTTTCCTGATTCTGCTCACCAGTTACAGGAGCTATCCCCTCTAAGATTACCTTCCATCTACTCTGTATTGATCTTGCATGTTCTAGCCTCCCTGTTACAATGAAAGCTCCATGAAGGCCTATCCTTGTTTGTTTTTTTCTTTACATCCCTAACTCTTACTCCAATGACTGACACATGGTAAGTACTTAATCAATATTTGTTCTCTTGATTTACTTTATTTTTTTTTAGTGAGGCAATTGGGGTTAAGTGACTTGCCCAGGGTCACACAGCTAGTAAGTGTTAAGTGTCTGAGGCTGGATTTGAACTCAGGCACTCCTGACTCCAGGGCCAGTGCTCTAGCCACTGTGCAACCTAGCTGCCCCCTTGATTTACTTTAGGAAATAAAAGTTGCACTGTATTTCCATTGACTTATAATCAAGAGAATGAGAAAAGATTTTAAACCATTTTTCATTACATAGCTAATTGTTGTTTATGATATGTATTTCATCCTGAAGGTCCTTCTTATTTGTCAAATGATTATGATCATGGTGGTGGTGTTGGGGATGGTGATTATAACAAAAAGGAGGAGGAAGGTAAACACTTGTTTTTTCAAATTGATTACCATATATCTCCATTGATCCAGTGATGTACTGTGTCATGAAATTTGTTTGGTTTTTATCTTAAAACAATCCTGTGATTTCACTAATACAGGGAACCCCACTAATACAGGTACTATCAGTATTATTCTCCACCACCACCATTTTACATGGGAAAAAATGAGGGTTAGATAGGTGATGTAATTTATCCAGAATCACAGAGTTATTAAATGTGGCTTACCTTTACATCAATAAAAACCAGTATAATTTTAAATAAGAAGTTCATTTCTTTTTGTTCTAATGTTTGAATTTCTTTAAATTCAAAGAATGTATCAATATTAGGTTAAAGATAACCCACATCCACACTTAGCTAGTCTATGTGAGTTCCTCATCTATGTGGTAAATGCATTAATTATTAATTAATTAACTATTATCTTATTGAACCACCAGTAGCACATTTCCTTGTTAAGATCATAGGTTCTAGAGTAAACAGTGTATAAGTATAGATATTTCCTTGTAAATCATTAGAAGTATAATCTCCCATATTAGTCAATTAGCTTTAAACGCTACCCCAGTTTACAAATAAACCATAGAAATCTCTTTTCCTATGAGCTTCTTGTCATCTTCTCTTCTTATCTTCTCTCCTCTTACCATCTCTCTTATCACTTATCCTCTTCTTGGTTTTTTTTTCTTTCTTTTTTTTTTTTTTTTAGTGAGGCAATTGGGGTTAAGTGATTTCCCCAGGGTCACACAGCTAGTAAGTGTTAAGTGTCTGAGGCCAGATTTGAACTCAGGTCCTCCTGAATCCAGGGCCGGTGCTCTATCCACTGCACCACCTAGCTGCCCCTTATCCTCTTCTTATAAGTGGAATGAAAACTAGTTCATGTAGTATGAAACCCCAAAACCTACCAGAGTATATCACAGAAGTTATTCTCATTATACCATATTCTCTTAAAAAATCAAATTGATATAATTGTTGTTCAGTTGTTTTTCAGACACATCCAACTCTTTTTGAATTCATTTGGACTTTTCTTGGCAAAGATACTGAATTGTTTTGACATTTTCTTCTTCAGCTTATTTTATAGATGAGAAAACCAAGGCAAATGGTGTTAAATGATTTGCCCAGGGTCACACAGCTAGTAAATGTCTGAGGCCAGATTGGAATTTGGGTAGATGGATCTTCCTGACTTGCAGACTTGGCACTCTATCCACTGTGCCCCTTAGCTTCACAAAATGATAATAAAGACCTTTAAAACATGCTCCCCCCAAGAAAAATGTCTCCAGTAACAACTGACAATAATATCTTTCAACCCAGTGCCCCACCTTTGGTTCAGTGTCCTGCTCAGCAGTCAGGGAGTCACTATAAAGGTCTAAAAAGAAAAAAAATGAAAACCCTTCAAAATATATGTTGTGGCAGTTTGCTAAACCAATCTTACATATGTTCCAAAGACAGAAGTGAACATTTTCTTAGAGAAAATGACACTTGATGTACTCCTATCTAGATACAATAATATATTTCCTTACATGTCTCTTTGAATATATCTTTGTATCCCTCAGTATATTGGTAGAGATTTAAGAAAGCTAGATAGTCAGGAAGTGAAAGGAGAAAAAAAACCCAAAATAGTCATTTTTAGTAATTCAAATGCCACATTCAATTTTTCTGTTTCATTCTGTCTTCATTTTCTAGTGCAGTGTTTGTGACTTTTCTTCCTGCCACTATTCTATCTCTGTCCTTCCCCACACTAACCTTGCTATTTGATATTTTGTTTTCTGTAGAAATTTCCCTATCCAATTCATTTTAGTGTCTCTATGGCAGGGTAGCAGAAATTCCAGATACATAATTGGCTAACATTGGATTGAATTCAACAATGGAAGTTTGTGCCACCAACTTAAAAGTCATCTTGGAAATGCATTTTTTCCAAAGGCAAGATTTGAAGTAGATCATTTCTCATAGGTCTATCTTGTCACTCATATGAAAAGGTAAATATATATATATATATATATAGTTCCTTTTAAAACGTATTGTTTATACATAATATTCCTGCAGTAAGCCATCTAATTCTATCCATTTGAAACTTTATTTTATTATGAAAGCTTTCATTGTTGCAGATTATTCCACATTTCAGTATAACTGATACAACTTAATATGTTGCAAAAGTTAATGTGCATATGCAACCATGTGTAAAAGCCAGTTTTTGAATTATTCTGAGGAACAGTAAAATATCTTATTAAATTTTGATTGTGTACATAAAACAAGAATTGACCATTTTAAATTTAGGATCCCTTCAAGCTGGTTATTATGCTCATTCTATACTACCATCAATTATTTTCTATAGTATTGTCATCAGTAGCAGAAGTAGCAGAGATTGATAGGCATTTTTGAATTTCAGATTATATTAGTCACTGTATATCACTATTCTTATTGTTATCTCCCTTGATACTAGTTGTACCTTGTAACATGCAGAAACATCTCTTATCTTGAAATGGAGGGAAGATGAGGAGAGAAGGAAAAGTAAAACAAAACAAGCAAATGTAAACTTTGCTTTAGAGTATTTTTAACTGGCTCCTAGTCCTCTACTACCTACTTTCCTCTCCCAAACATCTCAGATCCTTTGCTACAACTTCAGCCTCTATTTCTGTCTTGGCCACTTTGCTAAAATTGTACTTGAGGAAAAACAAAAACAAAAACAAAAACAAACCTCTTTCTTACCATATCCAATTGCCTTTTTTCAGAATCATTCTTCTTGACCTCTATACCATTTGATATTATTTTTCATCCCTTCACACTTATGAGAGAAAAAGGTAGCTGGTTCCTTCTGTGTATCCAAGAGTAGCGTTTTTTTTTTTTTTAGTGAGGCAATTGGGGTTAAGTGACTTGCCCAGGGTCACACAGCTAGTAAGTGTTAAGTGTCTGAGGCCGGATTTGAACTCAGGTACTCCTGACTCCAGGGCCGGTGCTCTATCCACTGTGCCACCTAGCTGCCTCCAAGAGTAGCATTATTAAGTATATACTATTTGCCATACACTAGGTTAAGTGATCAGGATACAAAGAAAGACCAAGTTCAACTCCTTCTCTCAAAGGCTCACAGTCCAATGGAAGAGATGGCATGCAAGCAACTAGGTACAAATAAGATATATACAGGTGTAATGATTGGAATGACGCCACCTGCTGAAGAGCTACTGTAAGAAAGCTCTGCCATGGGGAGAAGGCCTCTGAGGGTAAGCCATGTGGTCAAGGTCCTTTGTGTCAGGAAGTGATGTTTGGTCATGGGTACTGTCTATCAAGGCTACCAACCAATCAACTTGAGGAGCCTCCCATTTCTGGGAGGAGGACACAAAGTAGGAAGTGGATGCTGGCAGAGATTTTTTTCTTCTTTTGTTTCCTGACCTCGCCATGGTGGGTCTGATGATGGGGTCTCTTAGTAATAGTTAGATTTTTACCTTTCTCTCTGATCCTAATGCTCTTTAATAAATACTTAAACACTTAAATACTCTTGCTAAAGCTTATAATTTATTAGCGACCACTCGTTAGATTTTAGATAGTATAGCTAGAATTTTAGCCCCTTACACAGGATAAAATATGGATACAATAAAAAAAGGAAATCACTGGCATTAATGATGGTCAAGAAAGGCTTCTCATAGAATGTAGACATTTAGCTGGGACTTGAAAAAAGTCAGGAAAGTTTTGTGGTAGAGATGATGAGTGTGAATATTACAAACATGAGTGACATGCAGAAAAAATGCCTGTCATCAAGAGATGGAATATCTTCTTTCAGGGATAGCAAGAAAGCCAGTGTTGCTAGAGCAAATATCATATGGAGAAATGGGAAGTAAAGTGGAAGAAGACTAGAAAGATAAGAGAGGATGAGTTATGAGGAATTCCAAACATCATAGAGAGGATTTTATATTTCATTTTGGAACTAATAAGGAACTACCAAAGTTTTTGAACTGTTGTCTTCTCCAGCAAGAATTCAAAGAAAATAAAGTTATTATTCCTTTTAGTATTCAATAAATTATTACTACTTGCATAGTTGATACAATCCAAATTACCTATTACTATTTTTTTTCTCTCTTTGTATGCAGATGTGTAGAGGAGGACTTCTTAAACTTTTTCCATTTGTGGCCCCTATTCACTGGAGAAATTTTTATGTGACCTTGTGTATATAGGTACATAAAATAGGTATACATAACCTATGGAGTTTTAACCCACAATTTAAGGAGCTAGAGAATAGATTCATTTTATCATTAATTTTGAACTAAGCATTTGGAGTATTTTTTCTATTTCATACAACTTTATTTTTATTAAAATCATTTATATAGGTATTAAATAGTAGATTCATATGCTTAGAGTAATAAAAGTATGACCCTGAAACTTTTCAGAGTAAATGATGCATTTGTAAAGTAACAGTAATAAATGTTAAAGCATATTTAAAAACCTAAGCACTTTTCCAATCTAAATATAATAAATACTGAAAATAACACCATGATTTAAATGTCTAAAGGTGAAGAACCTAGATAACTAACTCAGTAATTGAGTCTTATTTGTTTAACTTCATTTTTTTCCATATTCCAATAGGGCATAATTCTCTAGCTTATATTTTGAAGAAAAGGCAACATATACCTGGTAGGAACATAGACACATTTTAGGCCTGAAAGATAATAAAGAATGAATCTTCCTCTCAATTTCACTCTTTATATTGTTTCCTGGAACTTTTCGGGAAGCCTTTAAAAAATAATAATAATAATAATAATAATTATTATTATTATTCATCTTGTTTCTTTGAATCCTTGATATTATTTCCCTATTTCTCCAACTTTTTCTAATTTTCCCTAAAATGTTTCCATGTTTGTTAATTTCATACACCTCAGTCTTCTCTAAGGTTATTGCTATTTGACAGTTGAATGAGAATTAATGTTTACAATCATGACTGAGTCACGAAACAAGTAAAATTATGTACAACACATATTTTTACATAAAACAGGATGTGTATAATTGGTTTTAGTAATGTTCCCATAAATAATCATTTAAATAAACTGTTAATTCCTGAAGGGAATATTATCCGCACCTTTTTTTTTTTAAGTGAGGCAATTGGGGTTAAGTGACTTGCCCAGGGTCACACAGCTAGTAAGTGTTAAGTGTCTGAGGCTGGTTTTGAACTCAGGTACTCCTGACTCCAGGGCCGGTGCTCTATCCACTGTGCCACCTAGCTGCCCCCACACTCTTTATTTATACAAAATGCTCCACATCAAAAAATAGATAGCTGATATAGTCCAATATATATTTTTGTTATAACCTAAAAGATGCCCATTTACCTGGTGAAATAGTTTCTCATTTTCTCTCTAAATACTGTTAATACTGAATAATACTATTTTTCTTCTAGATCAAATGTATTAAACTTCAAAGAAAAAGTAGATATTCATTCTGTTTATAGGTACTATTTATCCATTGGAGATTATGGAGAATCAGAAACATTTATTTATGATACTAATTCATGGAGTATGTATGTTTGAAAGTTTTAATCACATGTGGAGATGTATAGAGTATGGAATACAAGTAATGGGAGGCAAACAGTTTTTGTGGGATTTTTGTGAAATGACTATTTTAATAATGTTCAAAATTAAAGTGTGGCTAGAACATGATATGGAATATGAAGTATTATGCATAGTAAATTAGTGTTAGTGTACTGTGGGGTACGGGAGTTATATGGGTACAGGTCTCCTGACAATTTGAGGATTCACATCCATTATTATGTGTTATTTATTTTTATGGGTATGAAGAGCCAGAATCATGAGGTTTATATTCATTTGTGAGAGAAGTGGATAAATGGGAAGAGGAAGACAGTGCAGAGAGGAGTGGGCATATTCTTCACATATCTAATCCATGATAAACATTGACATTTCTTTCAACTTAACTTCATATAACATAAACTCGAGGCCCTTCCCCATTCTATTTTCTCTTCTTTGAATGCCAACAATATTATCAATATTATTTATAAACCGTAGAACCCAGACCTGTAACATCATATTTCAGATTTATTCTTAAATTGAAAGAATACAGAATTTGCTTCTGAAAATGGAATGTCCTATTGTAGTTTTTAATCAGAAATCTATTTGCCTGCCACATGTTTGACTAACTCATTTTGATCTTGAAGTTCAACAATACCCTGAGATCTTTCTCAGGAAATTGTTGCCTAATAATATATGTATATATATGTATGAGTATATATATATATATATATATATATATATATATATATATATATATATATATATATATATATATATATATATATATATATTTTAGTGAGGCGATTGGGGTTATGTGGCTTACCCAGGGTCATACAGCTAGTAAGTGTTAAGTGTCTGAGACTGGATTTGAACTCAAGTATTCCTGACTCCAGGGCCAGTGCTCTATCCACTGCTCTACCTAGCTGCCCCCAATAATATATATTTTTAAAAATGTTTTATATTCAATTCTCTCTCAAAATATTCCTCCGGGTCAGAGAGTTAAAGTTATGTGTATGAGGCCAAAAAGGTAGTAAAAGGTGATTCCAGGACTGAAAAACATAAAGTCCAGGGCTTCTGACTCTAAGACCTTTTTTCTGTTGCAAAACACTTTCTCTTTATTAATTATTGACCATGATGAATAACTATTAAATGCCCTTAAATCCTTTTTCCTCTGTTCTAGATCAGTCCATTATCATTGTATATTTGCATTGTTAGTTTTTTTGTTCTGGGTTATGTCATTTTCACTTTTACCTAGTCAATTACAGCATATGCTTAAATCATTTTTCTCTTAATTTACTATGATAATTTTTAATTATATCTTTAACATTAGTTTGCTTTCATTTGAAAAGTTAATGAGTATAGTATCCATTCTTTAGGCATGGTTAAAATCCCCAGAAAATAGACCCTTAAATTGACATTTAAATTAATATTTTAAGAAATATGCCAGAGACAATTAAGAGAAATTATTTTGAGGAAGAAGTGGAATTAGCTGCTATAGTGGTACATAGATACATGTTATTATTAATGCTTACATTTATTTTCTACTTAAATTATTCTTTCTTAATAGATTCTAAACTATTTAGTAATTAGATGTTTCTAAACTGCTGAAGAAGTCCATATTTTACATTTTTATGTTCTCTAAGTTTTTTGTTTGTTTGTTTTTGTTTTTTTTTTTGGTGGGACAATGGGGATTAAGTGACTTGCCCAGGGTCACACAGCTACTAAGTGTCAGGTATCTGAGGCCGGATTTGAACTCAGGTACTCCTGAATCCAGGGCCGGTGCTTTATCCACTACCCACCTAGCCACCCCTTCTCTAAGTTTTTATGAAATGAGACAGAGATTCAGTTGTCCTAGTAGAGTTATGAGTCTGCATTATCAGTAAAGATTTTGTTTTGTTTGTTTGGTTGGTTTTTGTGGGGCAATGGGGGTTAAGTGACTTGCCCAGGGTCACGTAGCTAGTAAATGTCAAGTGTCTGAGGGTGGATTTGAACTCAGATCCTTCTGAATCCAGTGCAAGTGCTTTATCCACTGTGCCACCTAGCTGCCCCCTATAGGATTTTTTGTTTTGTTTTGTATTGGTTTTTGGTTTTTTAATCAGTAAAGATTTTCAAAAGGACTAACACTGAGATTGATGAATTTTCTGCTTGTAGGGAATAATGAGGCTGTTGAATTACTTGAATTTAGGAGTTCTGAGTTGCAGTAGGACTATTAGGGGACTATATCAATTAAGGCATCAATATAGTGAGCCCCTAGGAGTTGATGGGACTTGATTAAAAGGGAATGAATCAGTCTAGATCAGAAATGGAGTCAGCATTTCTGCATCAATGTACTATTGAGCTTTGAAGTGAGTAAATGACTGGTTACTGCACTGATAGCCTAGGTGAAATTCATGAAGGAAGGAAGAAAAAAGGAAGGAAGGAAAGAAGGAAGGAAAGGGGAGTGAAAGGAGGAAATAAGAATAGATAAAGGGAGTAGAAAAAGAAGACCAAGAAGAGATGAGGAAAGGAAATAAAGGAAATGGAAGTCAATGGTGAGGGGAGGCCAGGTGAGGAAAGGAATTGGAGTCACCTAAGAGTGAACCTTTTAAGTCTCTGTTATGTCATTAATAGCTAACATTTGTTGTAATTCTTTTTTTTTCATAGAAAAAAAATTATGCATTATTGACCACAAACACCCTAGCCTAAACCCATACTATTTGTGTAAAAATCTTGAACCAAGGGTTTTTTTAGAACCTCTCTTCTAACTTTCCTAATTCCCAAGTTGCAGCTTTTATTGTCATTAACTGAAGTGAACCCTCCTTAGTTTGCCATTGAGAAGATCCTCACCACCCCCACCCTAAACTGTCAAGGATTTGAAGGCAAATGGGCAGGCTCTCTCCCATCAGTTTGCAAATATGACAAACTGCTCACCCCTGGAACAACATCTCTCAGCTGTAAAAGAATTGAAATAGGCCCTATTATCAAAACCCACCCTAGGCCTCCCAGATTACAGTAAGCCCTTCACTCTCTTTGTGCATGAGCAAAGTGGGGTGGCTTCTGGAGTTCTGGCTCAATCATTGGGGCCTTCCCAATGCCCCATAGCTTACTATTCAACCCAACTGGACTTGCCCATGATCACATAGCTAGTAAGTGTCAAGTCTCTGAGGCTGGATTTGAACTCAGGTACCCCTGAATCCAGGGCTGGTTCTTTATCCACTGCACCACCTAGCGGCTGCCAACTGCTAGGATTCAGGCATTCTTAATGAAAAGATCAGAGTTGAATATAAAATTTGTCTTTCAAATATAAGTCTTAAAAGAAGCATAAAAAGGCAAACAGGAAAAGTAAATCATAAGGGATTTCCTAAGGTAAAACTTTTTTACATTCCTACATGGGAAGATGGTACATGCAACTCCTCATTATCAGCACAGTTGAAATGAGTTTAAATAGACAGAAGATCATAGGTATGAGTTGAATATAAAGGAATGATATATAAAACAAGTAAAATTAAGGAGTGACAGAGTAATGCACTGGGATGAATGGAAAGGGAGAGGTAGAATTGGGTAAATTATCTCACATACAAGGGGCAAGAGCAAGCTTTTACTGTGGAAGGGAAAATGGGGGAGTTGAGGGAGAGAAAGTAATTGGCTCAGAACTGGCTCAAAGAGAGAATAATATACATATTCAATTGGGTATGGGAATCTATCTTAACCTGCAAGAAAGTAGGATAGGAAGAGGATGGGGGTGAAAAAATGGAGGGCAGATTCAGGGAGAGGTAATCGGACAGTTTTAAGGAGGGACAGGTTGAAAGGAGAGAGAGAAAAGAATAAATGGGTGCAGGGATAGGATGGAGGGAAATACAGTTAGTGATAGTTGATGTGAAAAAAATTGGAGAAAGTTTTTCTGATAAAGGCATCATTTGTCAAACATATAGAGAACTGAGTCAAATTTATGAAAATAAGAGCTATATCTCAATTGATAAATGAACATAAGATAGGAAGAGTTTTCAGATGAAGTAAACATAGATATCTATAGTCTTATAAAAAATGCTTTAACTCACTATTGATTGGAGAGATGCAAAGCAAAATACTCAAAGTTTTAAAAATTAATGTAAAATTGTTTTTACATATAATTGGGAGAAAATAAAATACTAAATATATTCAAAAAATAGAGACTGCACAATTAAAGCACATTGCATCATTCCACTATGTCTATGCAGTATGTCATTCTGTCATAAAAAATGATTATATTACTCTGATTTACTTTTCTTCTTTCAAAGCATGTGTGGCTTTCCAAATTTTGTCTTTCCTTGTAATATTTTGTTTGTCAGTTTAGTGTTGGCTATAAAGAATGACTTTTAGTTTATTGAATTAGTAGATAGATAGGTAGATACTAATCATTGTTATTATTTATTTTTAGAGATGCCAGACTACTCTCTCTTTGTTCAGTACCCTACTTCTAGCCTCAGATTCTTCCATCTGCTCAAAATGTTCTTCAGGTCAAACTTGTCTTATTCCAACCAATTCTTTAAGGTCTAGCTTAAGTAACATTTCATTTAAGAAGTGTTTCCTAATCCCCATAGCTACGAGTAATTGTTCCCTCAATTTATATAATAGTGTTCATTTTATTATATTATCACCTTTCACCTTAATTCATAGTATTTGTGTATAAGATATATACTTAATAGGAAGTTCCCCCACAAAGCTTAGAATAGGAACTTTCACATAGGAAGCACTTTATAGATATTTATTAAATGCTTTCCCCTTGCAATTCAGCTTTTGTGATCTTAGAGTTGAACTATCAGTAGTACTTAAACCATGAACCCTGCTTTCATGGACCTTATTATAATTGGTGGGATAATTTTAACAGCTTTTTTACCTCAGAGTTTGTTATTAATTGATTTTTTACATAAATTTAGAACTGTACTGAAATGTCCCACGTTAAAAAAAAATCCTGTTATTGGTTTCTCCAACTTGTTAATCATGTATGCATGCAAGTATGCATTTATGTATAGTATTTCCTTATTCTAGTTAGCATTTCACTTCTTTTATCACCAACTGTCCCTGATAACATACTCAGATTTGAACTTGGATCACTAGATTCAAAATGCAAAGTAACTGTATATCCATTCTCCTTAAAAAGAAAAGCAAGGGGCAACTAGGTGGCCCAGTGGATAGAGCACCAGCCCTGGAGTCAGGAGGACCTGAGTTCAAATCTGACTTCAGACACCTGACGCTTACTAGCTCTGTGACCCTGAGCAAGTCACTTAACCCCAATTGCCTCACCAAAAACAACAACAACAACAAAAACAAAAACAAAAGAAAAGAAAAGAAAAGAAAAGCAAGTGTTTGTGAAAATGTCTTTTTCTTTTTTTTTATTTTTAAATGACTATTTATTTAGAATTTTATTTCCCCAAATTACACATAAGAACAAATTTTGACAACTATTTTTTTAAAACTTTGTGTTCCAGATCGGGGGCAGCTAGGTGGTGCAGTAGATAGAGCACCGGGCCTGGAGTCAGGAGTATCTGAGTTCAAATCCGGCCTCAGACACTTAACACTTACTAGCTGTGTGACTCTAGGCAAGTCACTTAACCCCAATTGCCTCACTAAAAAACAAAACAAAACAAAACAAAGCAAACTTTGTGTTCCAAATTCTCTTTCTCCCTCCCTCCCCACCCCTGCCATGAACTCAAGAAATTCCACATTATCCAGGTTGTGAAAGAAAACAGACAAAAACAAAACTTCAGATAAAAGAACTAACAAAAAATTATGCTTCAATCTGTATTCAGATACCATCAGTTCTTACTCTGTATATGGATTGCATTTTTCATAAGTACTTCAGAGTTGTCTTGCATCATTGCATTGCTGAAAATAACCAAGTCATTCACAGCAGACTATCTTTCAATATTGCTGTAATTTCATATGCAGTATACTTCACTTTGCCTCAGCTTCTTTCCAGGTTTTTCTGATAGCATCACGCTCATCATTTTTTTATAGTAAACTAAATTGTGCAGTACTTTAAAGAGTGATTTCCTTACAATAAACCCATGAGGTTGAATAACCCAGCAAAGTACCACTCTTTTTATCCTCTTCCTCATCAATCAGTCATCATTAATCAATCCTCATCATCCTCATCAACCAATCTGTTTATTAATTTTGAAAGTGATAGTTTTGTGTTACTAACTTCATCATTACAAGGCTAGGGGAGTGCTCCAGGGACATCCTAAAATATTTTTGTCAGTGACTCAGAAAAAAACATAGAAAGCATATTTATCAAATTTGCAATTGACACAAAGCTGGACAAGAAAGATAATGCAAGGGATGATAATAAGAATCACAAAATATCTCAGTTAACACAAACATAGGGCCAAAATTATTAAAATTAAATCGAATAGCAATACATGTACAGCCCTACTTTTGAATAAAAAAAAATCAGCTGCCAGAAAACAGGGGGGGATGGGGCATGGATAGAAACCAGCTATTTAAAAAACAAACAAAAAAAAGGTCTTAGAGTTTCAGTGAAATGCAGTCACAGTAAGAAAATTATGTAGTTTAACAGGCAAAAAGAAATTAAACCTTAAGATACATTAACAGAGATGCAGTCTCCATAATGAGGTAGGTTATATTCACACTGTTCTCTGTACTGGTCAGAAGATATCTGATATGTTCAGTACCAATCACCATATTTTGGGAAAAAAATTAGTGAATAAAGTTCGCTTGTTTGTTTCATAGATTAGTGTCTAGTAAGTCAAGGTCTCTAAAAACTATGCCACATGAAGATTGTATAAAAGCACTGGTTATATTACTCTGAAGAAAAATTTGGGAAGAAATGACAACTGCCTTGATATATTTCAGATATATTATCCTTGAATTGAAATGAATTAAAAGTTTTTTTCACAATGAATCAGCATTAGACTTATTTTGCTTGAGCCCAGAGGGCAGTCATAAGTAAATGGATAGATGTTACCCTCTAGACATGATGCCACCACATCTCTCAGCAATTTTGTAAATAAAATGAAATTAATAATTTCAAGTAAACACTGCATATCAGTGTGGCAATGAGGGGAAATGACATTCCGATCATGCTGGAAAGGGGTGATTAAAGTAGTTCAAATATGAAACATAACCCAAATTTGAAATAAATCATTATCAATGGCACTATTAACTGAAAATAATAACATTTCTCTCTTAGATACTAAATAGGTGACTATATGTGGGAACTTAAAAGAGTAATTGGAAAAGAACTAAAGATTTATTAATAAGCTGAGAATTGACAATTTCACACGATTTCTTATTGAATTGAAATTCTAATGAAATAAGCAAACTTTTGGAATCAGTATCTTCTTAAGTCTAAAGGCCATCCAGTGAGTAATAGGTTTCTACAGACTCTTCTTTCTATCTCTGTTTAAATTGACTTTTGAAGTTCTACTAATGTTGCCTTTCTAATAAAAAAGTTTTGAGAAACTGCTAAAATGCTATAATCTAGAATTAATAAATTGTATTTATGCATGAGAGAGAAACACTTTCCAGATGGTAATAGAGAGACAATTATCAATAACTCAGCAAGACAGCATTTTGCCTTTATCAATGGAATCTATCAAAACAGTTGGACAGAGTAGAAGCAAATCCATTTGCATGCATTCTTTTCTTAAAAATACACAAAGGACTCTGCTGAAGTATTCAATCCATCTGCAGGCTTCACAGAAACCCAAGGATTGCCATCATATTTAATATCTTGGCCAGAAAAAAAAATCCACAAATGGACTAGAAATGGGATCTCAGCTTCTGCCAGTTACAAACTAATGATACTGCAGTGTTTTGACTGGTAGAAAAAAGTGCTATTCTCTTCAGAAGAATAGATCCTAAAATATTCTATCTCATGAGTCTTTATGAGAATACAATATAATCAAGGCCATCATGTCTCTTTAGAGAACCAGGTTGTTGGTTTTTTTTTTCTTTTGTGATTTGATGTTTTCTTACTGCTCTTTTGTAGCTTCGGTCACACTGGGAATAACAAAATACTGAGCCAATATACTGTCTCTGAATTTCAATTTTCTATTAGCAAAGCGAAACCAATTTTTAGAAAGTGTAGTTGGCGATAGTTGATTCAATTCTTGGCCCAGCCCTAAATAGAGGATATATACCAAGTCATATTTTTCACCCTATTGGTTGTAAAATTATCATATTGAAGAATCTTTCACAAAAGTATTAATTCTGGGTGTTGGCTACATTGCTTACTCATGGCATGTCTCTTCATTTCCTTTCAACTTATTTGCAAAACAATTCTCCTTTGTCCATATTTGTCTTATTATTCAACCAAAGCATGATAAGCCAAAAAGAAATATGGACTCACAGCAGCCTGACTCATCTAATTACCCAGTCACAAGACAAAAGGCAATTTGGATCAGTTACTCCAAACTTCATTCAAAGTTATATGCGGGATTTCTTATATACTTTAGTATAGCTTTGCATGAAATTTCACATTCTTTATATAAAAACAAAGACTCTTCAGAATTTGACTTGACTTATAACAGGACCACATCTACAGCAAGTGATGATTCTGATATGGGGTTTTATCTAAGAATGAAATAAGGCACTCATAAATCATTTAGCTGATAACAAAAGAAGTTATTATTTGCCCTATGATAGCAAAGATATGTGACAAGGATACAGTAACACTTAGCTTCTTTTGATGAAGTCCCCCTCACCTTTATATAGAAATGCATCTGGTCAGCAGCATGACTTGTGATATTTATACATTCAACAAGTCTAAGAGACTCTGATTCCATGTGGGTGGGACTTTTATGTTCAACCCTGTATCAACAGAATCAGGAACCAATCAAGTTCTGGAAATGGCAGTCAGTTGAATAACTATGTACCTATTGATTATCAAGAACAAACTGTTTGCTCTGAGATAGAAGAGTGTCTTTTGTGTCAGGTTTATGAACATTCGGGTTACATGGATATTTTGACAAATTGAACCCAGTTCTTCAGTAATAACAGCCTTGTCCTGAGGTAAGAGGAACATATATTGTCATGACAAACAGCATATGGCAACATCACCCTAACGTTTATATTGTCAATGGCCTTATTCCCCAACCTTTGTAATTCTTTTAATGGCTCCATTTTAATGTTTAGCTTTTTTATGTCTGATGGAGGATTATATAATCTAAAAACAACTGTATAAAATTGAATGCATCAGTAAACCTCCATTGGTTTTCACCCTAAAAGAGAGAGCCTTTAATTATCTTGTCAAATACTTCACAAGTCCCAGACCAATAGGCAAGACCATGGCCACCACCTGGGAAAAAGTGTAGATGAAGATCTCATATTTCCCTTCCCTCGATGCTCACTCACATGCCAGGCTTGCAGCCTGGAGCTCAGCCCACAAGGGGCAAGTGTCAGTACCCCCATTCTTCATTATATAAAGTTACCAAGTTAGTGGTAGTCAAAATTAATTCTACATGCCTCTTTCATAAAGGATGAAGTCATGGGTAAACTAAGAAAAATGGCATTCCTCAGGAGTTAGGTATAAGTGGGAGCCCATTATGCTAGTGGAGAATGCCAGGTTTCAGGGATTGGAATGGAGTCCTTAGTCTCTGACATAGCTGCAACCTTTTTGGGAAGGACATTAACACTAGAGGGACTCGGCAAAGTATAATTTAGAATTTACCACTTTCATTTAACAATAGAATTCTCCTGTTCTTATTAGAAGGAACTTCTTAAAAAGAACATCTCCTTAGAATGAACATCTTGCATTATCGGACCCATTATAGCAGCCTTGAAGAAAGGGTGATTCTGTGACTCCCTGACAACTGTTTACTAGCAGCTATGATTCTATAATAGGCAAGCAGATGAATGAATGCTTTGGGAAATTTGGAGTTCTAGCAGTCCAATAGTCACTTATTTTGCCTACCTCCTTGGTGGCTTCCAAATATTTCACTCAGCATGGTCCAATTATTCAGAGGTTCAAAATTCAGAGAACTGCAGGCCTCGTAGAGCTTTGAATACCTAAAGGGTGTGTTCTAGACAGCCAACTTTAGATAGCTCATGGCAGTAGCCTATTGTAGTTCTTTTTGAAAGATTGTGATTGTATGTGTGGATGACTTGGGAAAATGAGAGTCATCATAATACCTGGGTGAAAAGTGATGTTTTGGGGGCAGCTAGATGATGTAGTGGATATAGCACTGGCCCTGGATTCAGGAGGACCTGAGTTCAAATCTGGCCTCAGACACTTGACACTATCTGTGTGACTGTGGGCAAGTCACTTAACCCTCATTGCCCTGCAAAAAAGAAGAAGAAGAAGTGGAAGAAGAAGAAAAATTATGTTTTATTTGAAAAGGACACATTGAGAACTAATTGAGTCCAAAATTTGCAGGGAATGGATGCTAATAGTAGTTATAACCTAATAACCACAGGAGAAATCTAATTCAAGAACAGATTTTAAGTACTCATGTTTGTGTACACTAATTTTCATTTTTTTTAAATAATGAGGGAACTGAATCACCAGTCCTCAATCTTATATGTTGTAAGTACATTGCTAGTCATTAAAGGGTGGCATGAGGGACACCAATGGTGAGAGAATGCAAACCAAAGCCAATCTCTAGAATTTTGAGTTTAACGCTATGTTGAAGAAACTGGATTCTGTGTTTGTCTTTATTTTTAATTTGGGAGACTAACCACAATTTTGCCACATAGATTTTTTTTCAACTCTCTCTCTCACTCTCTCTCCATATATACATACATACATACATATATGTATGTATATGTTTGTTTATTTATTCTGAGGATCAAATGAGATATCTGTAAAGGGCTTAGCACAGTACATGGCATATAGTAGACACAAAAGAAATGCTTCTTTACTTTCCCATTATCTATCTTGCCTACATCACTGCCACTGTAGAAGCAGAAAGAGACAGAGAAGGAGGAAGGGCCACTTTGAATTTTTTTTTTTTTCATGCTTTGCCTTTGCCAAAAAAGGAAACAAAAAAACAAGAACTAAGCAGCCATAGGTTAAATTAGATTGGCCCTGGGAAATCATATAGTCAATTGCTATAATATAAAGTTTTTTCCACATGGTAGAAAGTTTGTACCAGAGTTTGCAATTTGATGACATAGCCTTCTATAACCCAGGGTCACTACAAAATCATAAAGAGGTCATGAGGAAGTATTGCTCCTTAACTACAATTTCTCCAGCTGCATCTCTCTTATGTCTAATACCTATATTGTTGCTCTACTCTGGTTCACCTTAGAATAGACTCTAGAAACCAATTCTTTTTTAATTTTGGTCTTTTATGAAGGCACATTATCTATCATTGGAACTAATTATCACCTTTAACATACTTTCTCAACTTTCCTGACATGCTTTACAAAACCTTAAAAGATGATATTTACAAACATGAAATACTTATAAAATAGCATAAGCAATGATTTAAAATAATGAAATTTTAGATTTTGTGACATTGTGATGCTGGAGTTCAGAGCCAATGGATGGGAATAAACTGGGGGGCTTCTCTGAAAAGGCAGAGTTTGACAAAGAACTTTAACAGCATAAGGATTTCCATAGATCAAAAAAGGTAGGGTCAGCTAGGTGGTGCAGTGGATAAAGCACAGTCCCTGCAGTCAGGAGGACCTGAATTGAAATCCAGCCTCAGATATTTGACATTTACTAGCTGTGTGACCCTGGGCAAGTCACTTAATGCTCATTGTCCCACCCAAAAAAACCTAAACAAATAAACACACCAACAAAACAAAAAAAAGTACATACATCAAAAAAGGTGGTTGCAGGAGAGGGGAAAATCATTTGGTAGTGATCTCCCTCTGATTACTACCTCCTAAAATTACTTTGGTTCACTATATATAATTTGTATTTGTTTACCTATTATCTCCCCCAATTCTTTGTAGAATCTATGTTCCATAAAGGCAAAAACTGTTCCATTTTTACTTTGTATTTCTGTACTTAGTAGAGTACCAGGCACATTCTAGGCACTTAACTAGTTTCTTCACTTGAATAGGTTAAAGAAAAAGAGAGAAGTATTAAAGCAAAAGTGGTGAGATAATAATTAACATTACATGAATAGAAAACAATGGGAAAATGTGTCTAGTTGATATAGAGGGTATTTCTGTTTGGGATTAATAATATTAAATAATATCTTATATGGCATTTTAAAGCTTACAAAGTATTTCTCTCACGCAAATATTATCACCACATTGTTTACATATGAGGAAATTGAGACCCAGAGGTTATTTTTTTTTTTTTACTTTCCCAACAACACACGATTACAGGAAAGTACTGAAATTTGAACATTTTTTTGTTTGTTTTTAGTCTCAAACCAATAGCACATTCCAGTACAACATACTTCATCTGGTTAGCATAGCAGATAGGGCACTGGATTTTGGATTCAGGAATATAAGTTCGAATCGTACCTTAGATGTTTACTAATAATAATACTGATAAAGTCAATTAATCTCTGTATACCCCATTTTCTTCATCTGTAAAATGGTATTAATATCACCTATCTCCCAAGGTTATTGTAAGGATAAATGAAAAAATATTTATAAAGCACTTTGCAAATCTTAAATTAACAAATAAATGCTAGTTATTGTTCTGGTTGCTGCTGCTGCTGCTGTTGCTTTTCTTACTAACAATGATAGCAAAGGTGAGGTTAGTTTATGGAACATCTCCAAAGTCAGTCTGAACAAGTTGAGCTTGATCATATTATAAGTTCTAAAAATGGTGTGTGTGTGTGTGTGTGTGTGTGTGTGTGTGTGTGTGTGAGAGAGAGAGAGAGAGACAAGTTTTTGGAGTGTATTGGGAATATTAGTCAAGGTCTATGTAGGATAAAAAAAATATTGATGCCAAAAGCTTGTAGAGACCTGATTCCAAATGTAAAGATTTTATGCAAACATTTTATAGATATTGCTACTCATATAATCCAATAATTGGAGGGACATTATTGCTTAGGGATCAGAACTAGAACAGGAAGAAACATTTACAACACATACAAAAAGAGTTTCAGATAGTAATGTTTGCCCTGAGAAAACTCTTAATTTTATATATGTATATATATATTTATATATATATATATATATATGTGTGTGTGTGTGTGTGTGTATGTATGTATACACACACACACATATATATGATTAACTGTGGTAGAAATATATAATAAAAGACTAGCTCTTGCTCTGATGAGCTTCCTTTGAAATGGGATTCCTTGCACTGTTCAAATATATTTATGATTTATTCTGCTCCTGTTTTTACCAATAGTATGGCATGTAAATCAGAGTGGTAAGGGCAGGGTTACTTTGCCACATTCTGTTCAAGGAGTTCCATCAGTTGAACATCAGTAATATACTCTGAGAGACATAAGAATTCTATTTTTCAGAAAGATTATTCAGTGACATTTGTGAGCTTTATGTATAAAAAGTTCTTGGGATACATCTAGGCTTTCAAGATTGAAGTTTTCTTGTTATAACAATAATAATAATAATAATAATAGCTGATATTTCTTTGGTGCTTTCAATTTTTCAGTCAGTGTCTCCCAAGTGGTGTATGCATACACCAGGGGGTTAGGGAAATGTTCTATTGGTAATATAGGAAGAAAAACATTAGAATTTAGAAGTGGAAAATATGCAATATGTTGTATGCAGTATAACTAAATATATGCACTATGTATATATAATTTATGTGATTATGTATTTATGCATGCATATTTGTATGCATTATTTTTGTCATGTTTGATTATTTGTGACCCCATTTGTTTTCTTTCCCTTTTTTTTTGTTTTTTGTTTTTTGCAAAGATACTGGAATGATTTGCCATTTCCTTCTTTACCCCATTTTACAAATTAGGAAGTAAAGCAAACAAGGTTAAGTGACTTGCCCAGGGTCACATAGCTACTAAGCACGTGAGGCTAGATTTGAACATGTAGCAATGAGTCTGCCTGACTTCAGGCCTGACATGCTATTATCTACTGTGCCTCCTAGATGTATGGATGTATGTATGTACAATGTGTATATGTGTGCTGAACATATATAATATATATGTATAGATAACAAAGTATATTATATATGCAATACCATGTTATATCTGTGTTTATATATGTGACATAAGTGTATGTGTATGTATGTGTGTATATATGCATACATATATACATATACCCCAGTTTACCATCTCAGCAGATGTGCTAAACCAGGTTGAAGATAACCAGAAGGCCTCAAATCCATCTTTGAGCTAGTGGAATGTCTACCATAAGCATATGAAGCCTTCACCCTGTGAATGGGTGGATGAGAACAATTTGTTTCAATGGACATGAAGACAGCTAAAGCAGACTCTGTGGAGTACTTAGAGTTTGGTCATACATCAAAGAAGCCAAGGTCATACAGTACCTTCCAGGCCATTGCCAATTGTCTTGACTATTGTTTTTCCACTGGACTTTGATGGCTCTAGTAAAGAAAATGAGTCTGATGACTATACACCACTCTGCTTCACTTAAATCCAATTCACCTGCAAGTCCAGACATCACCCCATAATACCAATCATCCTCCTCAAAAAAAATTAGAATAACAATATGTGTTTACACACATATACGTGAACACATGTATACATGCTTATATACACATATGTATATGCATGCACATGTAATATTACACACATACATTTTTATATAAGCAATATATAATTAGTGTATATTAATATTGTGTATATATGTACACATAATTATATATAATATACTATGTATATTATATAATACCGTATGCACCATATATCATATGAACAAAATATGTATACTGGGTACATAATTATCTCTATATGTATGTGCAATTATATGCATAGACCTTCATCAAGAAAAAAAAGAATAGATCAATGTATTGGGCATACAACTAAAACAAACTTTAAGGTCTAAAATTCTAGCTGTGAGGTCTAAAATCTAATGAGTGGTCACCTTAAATTAGAAGCTTTAGCAAGAGTTTAGCCTTTGAAGTAATTAATTAATTAATTAATTATTTTTGGTGAGCTAGTTGGGGTTAAATGACTTGTCTAGGGTCATACACTAGTAAGTGTAAAGTGTCTGAGGCCAGATTTGAACTCAGGTCCTCCTGAATCCAGGGCTGGTGCTCTATCCACTGCACCACCAAGCTGCCCCTCTTTTAAGTATTTATTAAAGTGTATTAGAAGATAGTGAAGAGAGAAAGGGAGAGGTAAAAGAGCATTGTCTAGCTATCTAAGAGCCAGACTCCATCTTCCTACCAAGCCCCAAGTCTGGACCTGAAAGACGTCACTTCCCCATGGCTTCTCTTAGAAGTCCCCTGTCAAACTGGAAGCAGGGCCTTCCAACACACAGCTCCAAGTTAATTGGCTGGTAGCACTGATTGACATTATCCACATGGGGTAGACATCACTTCCTGATGGCAATCTGACCTTCAAAAGCCCAGAAAGGTCACTTCAAGAAGCTAAGTTAAATGGTTTCTTTTCAGACCAGAGCTCACAATATTCCTCCCAGCAGGGGGTGTCATTTCAATTCTCACAGGCCCCCCTGTGCTTCATGTGAAGAAACGTGGTTTCCTTACATGAAGCAATAATGTTACAGACGCCTATGACTAATAAAGTAAAGGGAATGAAAAGAGAGAAAAATAAATTGAGCAATGCATTGACAAAGGCTAAAGGGTGCACTCCCCTATTAGCAGGTGGACATTACAAATAGAAAAACTAAAGGGGGCACTCCCCTTTAGTAAGTGGACATTATAAACAGTATATACCATGTGGAAAAGGAAAACAGGAAAATGTCCATTTAAGTCTTTGGAAGTCTTATTCAGATGATTCTTGGGATGTCCTATGATTGTAGTTGTGGAATGGAAGTCTTTCAGGTGTTTCAGATTCTGGTAATCAGCCAGGAAAATTTCCTACAAAATTGAGCTTAACATAATTTTAAATAGCTTTGCTAATAATCAAATCAAGCAATGAGAATTCTCAAAGAAAAAAATCATGTCTAAGGAAATTCATAATCTTAGTTGTTACACATGAAACATATAATAATAACAAAAATTGAAACATTCTCTAAAACTTAATATTACTACATTCCCCTAACACTTAATATTACTACACTACTCCCTGTGGAGGATAAATTGAGAAGACATTTGTGATATTAATTTACAAAATAATTTTTATCATTGTTTCATCACTTTTTGCATCATCTGCTTAATTATCCTCATGGCATTATGAGAAATTAAATAATCTAATATAACTGGTAGCAGTTGTCAAGGCCAAATCCAACACTGTATTTATCATGACACCTGAGATAATCATGGGGGTTACCATAAAAGAACAGAGAAGAAACTGAGTCAGGCTTAATCAGTTGCATAGGATTAAGATGTCCATGACATCAGGCATATAGGAGGGGAACTGAAGTCAGGTTGCAAATGAGATGGCATAACCTGGCCACCTGGTGCCATGTGGAGGAAAATTAAACTAAGAAAATGCAGCCTTGCCAATAGCCATTTTCTCAGCCTTTCACAAAGCAGTGCAGTACCTGGATTATATGCATGTCTCCCTTTATGTGACAGTTCAGTGTCTGCTCTTGTATGTATTCCTCTTTTTATTGGATGCCATCCTGGCCAACTGGCATCTGATAGTTCAAAATAAAGGCAATTAATTTCTTAAATGATAAGTTCCCATAATCCAAGTCTCATATGGATTTAAAAATTGAGGATAATAATGATCTCAAAAAATATGAATGTGCCTTAATTCCAAATATAACATACATTTACACAATAACAACCCTTTTTTTACTAAGTATACAATTTTTTGTGAAAAAATCAGAACATATTTTAATCCAAGTTAAAACACAATCTTAAAAGAATAAGAATCTCTACAAAAATAAGCCCATACTATTGAGTTCAAAATGTAGTTTCAATAGTATAAAAAAGAAACCCTTATATAACATTTGAGGCTGAAATCATCTACTAACAGCTGAAATCATCTTCCAACCAACAACAGCTTTGAAGGTCAGAAGGAGGGAGCTGATATGCTGGGGCAGGAGTGGAGCCCAACCCCACAGTCACCCTGACACAGATCCAGTCCTAGGAAGGCCTCACCAGAGAATGAGACCCCCAGAGCCTCTGAATCAGCTGAAGTGAACATGTCAACTGGAAGTAAGCTCACAGTCTGATGAGAAGACTGAGCCCTTGGCAGGGGGGAGAATACAGGGGTCTATGCTGGTGCTGAGGCAGAACTTGGGCTTTTTACATCTGCTGGTAACCACTAGGTAGGCCTGAATAGCAGTGGCTCAGGTCGGGGAGGGTCACAGGCTCATTGGAGCTGACAACCACAACAAACAAAGCTAGTTGATTAGCAAGTTGGTCTGGGGTGATCTATAGACCAGGGAACAGGCCAGGCAAGTGAAGAAACTGATCCTCCTTAAATCATACCACCTGGGACTTCTGAAGCTTGGGATACTGCAGCCTCCAAACTGTTCCCCACTTTAAAGAGCTAAAAGTTAAGAAAAAGAAAGGCAAGATGAGCAGACAGAGAAAGGTGAGGACCATAGAAAGTTTCTTCAGTATCAAGGAAGACCGAGGTGCACCCTCAGAGGAAGATGTCAATCTAAGGGCTCCTATATCTAAAGCTTCTAAGAAAAATATTAATTGATCTCAGGCCATAGAGACACTCAAAAAGGACTTTGAAGATAAAGTTAGAGAGGTAGAGGAAAAATTGGAAAGAAAAATGAGGGTGATGCAGGGAAGACATGAGAAGAAAGGAAACAGCTTGAAAAGTCAAATTGGCCAAATGAAAAAGGAGGTACAAAAGCTCTCTGATGAAAATGATTGCCTAAGAATTAGGATTGAACAAATGGAAGCTAGTGACTTTATGAGAAACCAAGACACTATATATATATATATATATATATATATATATATATATATATATAAAATCCAAATGAATTTTTAAAATATAGGGCAATGTATAATATCTTCCAGAAAAAAACTGCTGACCTGGAAAATAGGTCCAGGAGAGATAATTTGAAAATTGGTGGTCTACCTGAAAACCATGATCAAGGAAAGAGCTTAGACATCATCTTCCAAGAAATTCTCAAGGAAAATTGTCCTGATATTCTAGAAGCAGAATATAAAATAGAAATTGAAAGAATCCACCAATCACCTCCAGAAAGAGGTCCCCAAAGGAAAACTCCTAGGAATATTATACTCAAATTCCAGAGCTCTCAGGTCAAGGAGAAAATATTTCAAGCTGCCAAAAAGAAAGAATTCAAATACTGTGGAGGCCCAGTCAGGATAGCACAAGATCTAGCAGCTTCTACATTAAAGGACCAGAGGGAATGGAATATGATATTCCAGAGGACAAAGGAATTGTGATTACAACCAAGAATCAACTACCCAGCAAAACTGCGTATAATCTTTCAGAGGAAAAAGTGGAACTTTAATGAAAAAGAGGACTTTCAGGTATTCATGATGAAAAGACCTGAACTCAATGGAAAATTTGACTTTCAAATACAAGACCCTAAAGAACCATAAAAAATTGGAGTTGGGTGACATAGCTGGGGTCATGCAGCGGGTGACTGACTGTCTTGTGTCTGAGTCTGGGTTTTGGCTGGGATCCCCCTGGGTCCAGTGTGGATCTGTCACTTAGCTGCCCCATGATTACATCTTTAGGGTTAAATTAAGGGGTTAGGGGAATGCACTGGGGGAGGGGGAAGGGCAGAGGTGAAATCCTACATGAAAGAAACAGGAAAAAGCTTATGGAGTGGGGGAAGAGATGGGGGAGGAGGAGGGCAGTAAATGAATTTTATACTCATCAGAAAAGCCTCAAAGATCTAAAACTCATCAGAATTGCCTCAAGGAGGGACTAACACACACACCCAACTGGGTAGAGTGATCTATTTAATCTAGGCTGTAAATGAGCCTAATACTCTTCAGAATTGGCTCAAAGACCTCAATCTCATCAGAATTGGCTCAAGGAGGGAATAATCTACATACTCATTTGGGTGGAGTAATCTCTCTAACCCTTCAGGAAAATAGAAGGGGAAGGGGATAAAGAGAGAGGGGGAAAAGAAGGAAGGACATATCAGGGAAGGGGACAGACAGAAGCAAATCCCTTTTGAAGATGGATAGGATGAAAGGAGATGGATAATAGAATAAATACCATGGGGAAGGGAAGAAGATGGAAGGGAAACAGTTAACAATAGTAATAATGAAAAAGAGAAAAAGGGGAAAAGTTGTACAAAAAATATTTATAGCAACTTTTTTTGGTGGCTAAGAATTGAGAACCAAGGGAATGTCCATCAGTTGAAGAATGACAGAAGCAGTGGTATGTGGCTGTGGTGGAATGGTCTTGTGTTGTAGGAAATGACAAACAGCATGATCCCAGAAAAACCTGGAAAGACTCATGACCTGATGTATAGTGAAGTGAGCAGAGCTGGGAGGATATTGTGCATAGTGACAGCAGTACTGTTCAATGAGCAATTGTGAATGATTTAACTACTCTCAGCATTGCAATGATCCAAGACAATCCCATGGGACTAATGACAAAGCTTACTATGTACCCCATAGAAAGAATTGATAAAAAGAGCACTTGTGGATTGTACACATATAACCTGGTTGCTGTCTTGTGGAGAGGGGAAGAAAGGGAGGGAGAGAGAAAAAATTGGAACTCTAAATGAATGTTGAAAACTACCCTTACATGTAACTGGAAAAAATAAAATAATTGTTGCTAAAAAATAAAATAAAATAAAATAAAATGTGCCAGCAAGCAAAAAACAAACAAAAAATTGAACTTTTTAAATTATTTTTAATCTAGAACATTTTTTATTTCAATATCTAAAATCCCCAAATCACATATTATTATGGCAATAATAAATTTGATTACATGAATATGAAAAAAAAAACTTTTTCAAATGTTCCCCTCTTTTTTTAAGTGCTTATCAAATATAATACTTCTAGAATTAATTTACACTTGCCATGGCAACTAATTTGCTAGGGAAATGATATATAGAATTTGATCAAATGATCAGTTAGAAAAAACAAACAATTTAGAATATGGAAGCACAATACTTCCAGAGTTAACATTGTATTATGAAGTCAAAACCATCTTGCATTGGTTCAAAATTAGAGATAGATGAATAGAACAAAACACATAGGGAAGAATAAGAGACAATGAAATGCAATGGTCTATATGTGCTGATACAGGTTTTATGTGGGAGCAATGTATCCATGAGTCCTCCTCTCTGATTTTGATGGCAGTCAGCATTGTTAGCAATACTTCGAAAGGACTTTCCCAAGTTGGCTGGGTCCCACTAGGCTGCTGAAAATTTTTGATATTTACCCTGTCTCTTGGTTTCAAATCATGTAAGGAGACGTCCAAGGGGCCAGCCTGTACTGCTGATCCTGCCTCATGAAGTTCACATAGTCTGGCTTGTAATTGCTGTATATAGGAAGCAACAGAGGTATTTCCCCCCACCAATGATGTATATAGTAGGGGAAAATGTTTTGCTTGGATAGAGGAACGGCCAAAAAGCATCTCATAAGGTGATATATGTAGTTCTCCTGTTGGCCTGCTATGTAAATAGAACAGTGCCAAGGGTAGAATATCAGACCACTTCAAATGAGTTTCAGTGCACAATTTGCCAATCATGCTCTTAAGCTCTTTATTCATACGTTCCACCTGGCCTGAGCTTTGTGAGTGGTAGCATGTATGGAATTTTGGAGTAACTCCCAAGAAAGAGTAAATTTGTGATAAAACAGAATCAGTAAATTGTGTGCCTTTGTCAGAATCAATGTGGGATGGTGGGTCAAAGCAAGAGAATATTTCTTTAAGGAGGGTTTTGTCAACAAAGGCAGCTGTGGCTCAGGAACATGGAAAAGCTTCTACCCATTGAGTGAGTTGATCAACTATAACAAGGCAAAACTTATAATGTCCTGCCTTAGGCATTGTAATATAATCCATTTTTAGATGCTCAAAAGGTGTATATGCTAAAGTACATCCTCCATAAGCTTTAGCCCAGAAAACATGATGATTATAAGTTTGACAGACTGAACAAGAGGCACAATAACTAGAGGCCACATCAGTAACTCCAAGGGAAATCCAAACCCTTTTTACTGAATCCATAATTCCTTGTGTGCCAAAATGGCCTTTTCTGTGAATAGACAGACATTCCTGATGATAGAAGCTCTGGGGGAAAAGTGGCTTTCCCTCTGGAGTCATCCAGACCCCATTGACTTCTTTAGCCTTGAATTTCTTTATCTACTTCTCCACTTCAGACTTATCATAAGTAAGAGAAATAGAAGCATCATCAGAAGAAGAAAGATTAAATACATGTTCAGGGGCTTCCAAAGCAGCAAGCTTAGCAGCAGCATCAGCTCATTCATTCCCTTTTGAAACAGGGAAGCTTTTTCCAGCATGAGCAAGACAATGAATAATAGCTAAGGCAGATGGGAGTTCTAAGGCATGTAGGAGATCTTTAATAAATTCTCCATTAGCAATAGCTTTGCCAGCAGAGGTTAAAAATTCCCTTTGCATCAAAAGCATGCCGACAGCATGGAACATGCTAAATTCATATCTAAAATCAGTATAGACAGTAGCACTTTTTTTCTCTGGCTAGAGAACAGGCTTGTGTGAGAGCCACAGGTTCACCAGCCTATGCACTAAGATGTGAAGGCAGAGAAGCTTTCTAGATAGTATCATAATCAGAAACTACAGCAGCTCCTGTAAAATGGGTACCCTTACACATAAAAGATGAATCATCAGTATAGAAAATAAAATCAGGGTTCTCTAAGGGCGTGTCAAAAAGATAAAAAGAGGTTTCTCAACCATGTCAACTAGGGAGGTGCAGTCATGTAAAGGCTCCCCTGAGAGTGGAAGGTCAGAGAGGAGTGTTGCTGGGTTAAGAACTGTACAGTGCTTTAAAGTGATTCTTTTACTTTCTAGTAGGGTTACTTCATATCTAATGAGCTGTTGATCTGAAAAAGCCTGTGTCCTATTACATAGTAAGAGAGCCTAAACTTCACAAGGGCACTGCATCATTAGAGGGTCACCTAAGACCAGATAAGAGGCTTTTTCTACCATAAAATCTGTAGCCGCCACTGCCCTAAGGCAAAGTGGCACCCCAGTGGCTACAGAATCAAGTTAGCTGGAATAATAATCTATTGGGCCCTGGACAGGTCCCAATTTTTGAGTCAGGACCCCAGAAGCCACTCCCTTCTGTTCATGTACAAAAAGAGTAAAAGACTTATTGTAGTCTGGGAGTCCTAGTGCAGGTAGTGATAACAAAGCCTGTTTTAATTCTGTTATAGCAGAAAGATGCTGGGAATCCAAGTTGTAAAGATTTTGGGACATAATTTTTGGTTAGAGCTGTAAGAGGCTTAGTAATTTCACCAAAAGAGGGTATTCATTGTCTGCAATATCCAGCTGCTCCCAGAATAGCCCATAGCTGCTTCTTTTTTTTTTTTAGTGAGGCAATTGGGGTTAAGTGACTTGCCCAGGGTCACACAGCTAGTAAGTGTTAAGTGTCTGAGGCCAGATTTGAACTCAGGTACTCCTGACTCCAGGGCCGGTGCTCTATCCACTGCGCCAACTAGTTGCCCCCATAGCTGTATAGAGGGAGCAGAGAGTTGTTGAATAGTGTGGACACACTTAGGAGAGATGGATCAAGTTCCAGGAGCCAAAACAAAATCCAAATATTCCACCTGAGTTAGATACCATTGTACTTTAGACTTAGACACCTTATGGCCTCATTTGTGCAACTTTAATAACAGGTGTTGGCTGTCTTTTTGGCAAATCTCAGCATTAGGTGCAGCCAGGAGTAAGTCATCTACATTTTGGACTAAGGTAGAACTTTTAAAGGTAATGGAGGCTAAATCCTGATGCAAGATCTGAGAGAATAGTGTGGGGCTGTCAACAAACCCCTATGAGAGTCTGGTCCAAGTACCCTGTCTATTCTTCCAGGTAAAGGCAAACAAATATTGGGAGTCCCAATGTACTGGTATTGAAAAGAAAGCAGAGCATAGATCTACCACTATGAAACATGTTGCTTCACATGGGATTGAGAAAATAACAATAGCAGGGTTTGGTAATATCAGATTTTTAGGTAGAACATAAGCATTAATTGCTCACAGAGCTGGTACAAAATGGTAAACAGGCTTGCCATCTGGTTCAGGTTTGGGTTTTTTAACCGCCAAAATAGGGCTATTGCATGGGGAATAAGGGCATGGGACAATTATGCCTTGGTTTGTCAAAGCCTAAATTATAGGAGAAATTCCCTAAATAGCTTCTCTATATAAGGGATATTGTGGAATAAGTAAGGGGCTAAAATTCTAGCTATACTACCTAAAAATCTAATGAGTGATCACCAATAAATTATAAGCTTTAGCAAGAGTATTTAAGTGTTTAAGTATTTATTAAAGAGCATTATGGGGGGCAGCTAGGGGGGTGCAGTGGATAAAGCACCAGCCCTGGATTCAGGAGGACCTGAGTTCAAATCCAGACTCAGACACTTAACATTTACTAGCTGTGTGACCCTGGGCATTGCCCTGCATGAAAACAAACAAAAATAAATGCTAGCTATTGTTATTATTTTTTTAAAAAAGAGCATTAGGATCAGAGAGAAAGGTAAACTAACTATTTCTAAAAGACTCCATCGTACCATCCGCCAGGGCAAGGTCAGGAACAAAAAGAGAGAGAAAGAGGCCTAGATTCATCTATCAAAGGGAAAGCACATTTAACTCTACTCTCTCTCTCTCTCTCTCTCTCTCTCTCTTTCTCTCTCTCTCTCTCTTTTTTGATGACGCAATTGGGGTTAAGTGACTTGCCCAGGGTCACACAGCTAGTAAGTCTCAAGTATCTGAGGCTGGATTTGAACTCAGGTCCTCCTGAATCCAGGGCCGGTGCTCAATCCACTGTACCACCTAGCTGCCCCAAGCTCCACTCTCCATGAGAGTCCAGACAGAAGAGAGTGAGAGAGCCAGCTTCACCCCTTCTTACTCCCACAAGCAAATGTCACTTCCTGATGCCAAAGGAAAGCTTCATGGCTTGTCCTCAGACACCTTCTCCTCATGGCAGAGCTTTCCTTCAGTAGCTGTCCAGCAGGTGGCCTCATTCTAATCACTACAAATTCATGGTGCTTTGGTCTTAATGATAACAGGCACAGCAGATTTAAGGAGACCTACATCAGTAGAGGAGGAAGCCCATAGGGACTCAGGAATATCAGAAGGAATTTCAAATGTATTCTCCATTGTTTCTTGAGTGTCTGAGATCAAAATTGGCAGTAAGTAGACAATATCCTCTGGCAATTCCAGGGAAATACCACCATCTGGAGACAAAGATATGGTTGCTCTAAGTTTACAAAGGGGGTCACAGCCTAATAGGTTTGCAGGAGAGTCAGGTATAAGTAGGAATGAATATTCTACTATTTATGGGCCCAGATTCACTATGCAAGGGGTTAATTTTGCAACTGATTGGGCTTTTCTTGAAATGTCCACTACATTTAGAGAACAAATAGGTGTACATTTAGGGTCAGGTTTGCTCACTAAGACTGATATTGAGGCTCCTGTATCTAATAAACAATCATAAGTATCTCCAACCATACAGGATATGGGGTTCATTACACTGGGGAGGGGAATGGACTGGCACAAGAGGGCTAAAAATTTCATTGTCTGGAAAGGTAAAATCTTTAGATCCCACTGTCCTTCCCCACCCCACCCCTCTCCATACACCATCAATCCTCTATATCTCTCTGATCTGCACCCCTTTGAGAGAGCCTGTAACTGTATTCCTTCTGCTCACCTATATCTCTCTGAAAGAGTCTGTTTTGCCTCTGTCTGTCTGTATCCCCCTGAAAATATCTATCTCTATTTTGGTTCTGCCTCTCTGTACTACTCTGAGAAAAAATATATCTATTTTGTTTCTGCCTCTCTGTATTCCTCTGAGAGAAACTATATCTGTTTTGGTTCTGTTCTATTTTCATAATCCTACTAAATCACATAAAGTGTCCTCGTTTATGGGTGTAATGGCAAAATTTAGGGGGGTTGATGGTGATTTCCAACTGCCCAGCCTTGCTGCCTTATTATTTCCTGTACTGGAGCTAAAATGTCTTGTCTGTTCCTTTCCTCCCTCTCATTTCCTTCATAAATATATGTTGCTATTTCTTTAAGTCTTTCAGGACCCAAACTACTCTATCCTGGACACTGCCTTTCAAAATATTTCTGAAGTTCTGGTAAGGACTGCTGTATAAAATGAGAACAGATAACATAGGCATCTCTAGCATCTGATGGGTCTAGTCTAGCATATTGCCTGGCATGCTTACACAACTTGTCATAGAATCTATTAGATCTTTCATCAGGTCTCTGAAGTGTATCTATAAATTATTGCCAGTTATCAGTTTCTCTAGCACAGGATTCCATTGCTTTCAACAATATTTCCTTTGCATCCCTCAACATATCAAAATGCCCAGGGATATTGGGATCTCAGTTAGGGTCTTGTACAGGCCATCCAATATCAACTTTTCCCATTGGTTTCAAGGCATTTGCTGCAGCTATTATATCAGCTCTTTCCCCTGGGGATAATATTGTTTTCATGAGATCATTAACATCATTCTAAGTGGGCTGACACTCTCTGAAAATTGCCCTAAACTGGCTGATAACTGCTGTGGGATCCTCATCAAATTTAGGAATTCCTCATTTCCATAAGCTTAAATCTTTGGGGCCAAAAGGTATATAGTGCCTGATCTTTATTACAATACCCTTTTTATCATGGGTGGGGATCTCTTGAAGGGGAAGGATTTTTATCTTCTCTGTATCCTCTACACATGAATTTTCTCTTTTTTCCTTTTTTATTTCCTTGGTTGATATTTCAGCCTGAGAGACAGGCTTACATTCAAGTTCAGGCTCAGATTCTTCTTCTTTTTCTCCCTTTTTGGTCAATTCCTTACTTGCTACATTACAGAGGTTCTAATAAGTTAAATCTTTGGGGGACTTAAAGTACAGGATCATTTGTAGAGTTTTCAGTGGAAAGTGGTAAAAAGATCCATTCTCTAACCATTTGTTTTCCAGAAAGCTAGGATATTTTTTATGCCAGAGGCCTGATCCATTGTGAAATGTTAAAGGGAGAGACACTTGGAAATAGGAGGCTAAAATTACAAAAAGGATACTTAAGAGGTAAAGTATATACTGAGCAGCTAATTTAAAACTTAAAGGACAACACATGGGAAATAGGGGGAAAATCCTTACCCAACTGGAAGATCAGAACATCAAAATATTCATCATTCTCCTTGTGTTGCCAAACTGTAAATTATAAAATTCTAGCTGTGATGTCTAAAATCTAATGAGTAGTCACCTTAGGTTAGAAGATTTAGCAAGAGTTTAGCCTTTTAAATATTTATTATAGTGTTTTAGAAGTTAGTGGAAAGAGAGAGAGAGAGAGAGAGAGAGAGAGAGAGAGAGAGAGAGAGAGGTAAAAAAGCCTTCATCTAGCTATCTCAGAGCCAGCCTCCATCCTCCTGCCAAGCCCCAAGTTTGGACCTGAAAGATCTGAAAGACCTCAATTCCCCATGGCTTCTCCCAGAAGCCCCCTGTCAAACTGGAAGCAGGGCCATTCACACACACAGCTCCAAGGTAATTGGCTGGTAGCACTGATTGAAACAACCCACAGGTGGTAAACATCATTTCCTGACTCCAATCTGACCTGCTAAACCCCAGAAAGGACAATTCTGGAAGAATAGACCCATGGTTTCTTTTCAGGCCAGAGCTCACAATGTCACTCCCAGCAGGGGGTGTCATTCCAATTCTCACAAAACTTAAAAACCAACATTTTTTAATGAACATAAAAATAAAGTCTTGAAAATCAGAGATAACATAAATCAATGATACACATGCAAAATCATGCATAAGCTCCCAAAAAAGTATTCTCACTGCATCCAAAACATTTTCCATGTTGTCTCAGTTTTGTGTGACAAGAACTTTGATGAAATTATTAATTAGCTCTATGAATGATTCTTTGGCCCAATGATTCTTTAGGATTAGTTTACTCTCCAGTTAAATTTTAATCCTCTCTTCAAATTTAATTTAAGTCTTTCCTCAAAGGCCCTTTATCTTAATTTATTGCATATTTTTAGTAAAGAAAGTTTTTTTTGTTTTTTGCAGGGCAATGAGGGTCAAGTGACTTTCCCAGGGTCACACAGCTAGTAAGTGTCAAGTGTCTGAGGCCGGACCTGAACCCAGGTACTCCTGAACCCAGGGCCAGTGCTTCACCACTGCACCATCTAGCTGCCCCGTAAAGAAAGTTTTTAAAATTTCTGCTTTGTGTATTTTTCTAAGGATTTTATGCCATAATACAGAGCCATTCTAAAGGTCTCATGTACAGACACAAAATGTATAGAATTTCTATTCCCATTAATTATTATGGAATTTTCATATCTAACTTTCTTTATTTTTCCAGTTTATTTTTCACCAGATTTTTGGAGTAGAGAAATGAGTTATATAGTGGACTCTGATTATAATACTTGTACTTTTTCTCTGTATAACTAATTCGCTCTTCCTTTAAGTATTTAGATGCTATGTTATTAAATCAAGATAAGAAAAGTATTGACATTAGTTCTGTGATGAAATAATGGGATTAAGGCGACCACAATTTAGATTTTAAACATCACAGTTCCATGTCTATGGTGTCTTTTAACAAAATGTAGTTTTCTTATTTCTCTCTTTAAATCAAGACCTCTATTTTCTTGTTGTGTTGTCTGAGACTGATTGGTATCCATGCTTTCATATACACAGATATAGATGATAGAAAGATAGATTGAAATATATATATATACATATATATATATATTTCCTTTAGTGTCCCAGCCCAAGAGAACTTAAGTCCCTTCCAGACCAGAGAAGATGTGGCCCTGATATTCAAAGCTAATTGGCTAACATCATTTAAATCGATTGGTTGAGAGGTCCTGGGGATTATCCATATCAAAGTGATCAGTATGTGCCAAGGTCAGAGTCCAGTAAAAGACAGACCCTCTTAGGGGAAAAGGCTTTCAGATAGGTGTGATTTCTATCTCTGCTGAGAGTTTGATTTGCCTTTCTATTGTCTTTGGGCTGGCTCTGAGAAACCAGCTAGAGTTCCTAAGTCGGGGAGGGGGAGTCTCTGGATCTCCCCCAAACCCATTATTAATTATTATTTTCTCAAAACACCAATGCTCTATGTTTGATTCAATCATCTTCCACTCACTTAACCATCAATATATATCCTAATCATAGGTTCTTAACATTTCTTTCTTTTCCCTTTAATTTAATCTTCATGATCCTCTGAGTTTAGAGTTTGTTTTACTTATGCCTAATCGCTCTTTAAAAATCTACTCTTCCTTTATTTGTTCTTTTTCCTTCTCCCTCTTCTCTCCTATTCCCTATACCAATGCATACCTGTACCAATCTCTTTGTGTATCTGAGAGTATATGTGTCTGTGTTCTACCATGCTTTGAACAGTTTCATGAAGATATATTTACTATTCATTGATTTAGGGGTTGGTTTGACTATTTTTTTAAAGAAACATTCTAAAATAAGGTTAAAAAGACAGGACAACATGTGAAACGTAATCGCTGCATTATTCATAGACAAAGAACTGAAACAAAAACTTGGATATGGAAATGTATCTGGTGCTACAGAATGTTCTTGATATGGTTATTTTTTAAAAAGACCTGTTAGGCAATATCTTTTTAAAAATGTCATAATAATGTAGGGCATGGAAAGGAAATATACCTTTTAATTTGTTATTAGTTGATTAATATATCCATTCATTCCTTTGTTCATTTTTTATTTATTAATATAATTTTGCATTTAATAACTTCTGTCTGTTTATCTGCTGATCTCTTTGTTATACAATGTGCCTTGTTATATGTTGGCAAACTGCTCAAAAGGGCTATTAAATTTAAAAGAGAAGTTATGCATTTTTATTAAAAAATTCTTCCAAATTTTCTCATCTCTTCTGATCTCACCTTAAAGATATTTCTATATATTTGCCCATTATCGTAGATACTCAATTCCTAAAGTGCCAGTTGCAATCTACTTAAGTCCAAATTCCCATCTCTAACCATTATACCATACTGCCTTTCCTTAGACATTAAGGGAATTCATAAAAAGCAGTGGCTAGCTATTAGTAGGGAAAGAGATTTCTCCAATTTGTTAAATAAATAATACTTAGTGAACATGTTGAGAGTTCAGAGCTTAGTTGATTGAGAGATATGTTGAAATTTTTATAATTAATGAGGAAACATACAACTATAATCCCTAGATTACACTAGCGCTCAGAATAATAAGATTAAATATGTGAATAAGTCAAGTAGAGGGCTCATGGGTGACTTATACAAATGAGTGTGGTTTACCTACACATAGAAAAAGTATTTGATAATTTATGGGAAAGGGATTGGTGCTCACATATTCTGCTACTTACTTAAAAAAATGGCAACTTAATGAAATCTTTTTTTAAAAATCTAGAAAATACTGAAGCATGTATTTGAATTAGAAGGTAGAGATTTATTTTTTTTATCCAATTCAACTAATAGAAGAAATTATCGCTTTCAAGGAAAATATGCTTGACTATATACAACAAAAGAAACAACAAACTAAATTATTAAAAGAACAAACAGATTCAAAAATATAGTGAATTATATAAATAAATTGAATTTAATAAAACACTATTAAATATATTGACCTCTCCTGTTCCACAGGGGATTATTGGTCAATGGATAGAATAGAAAATTTGCAAATTGGAAATTTATTATAACAATTTGAAAATCCTCGCTCTCCCTAAGACCAAAGAGATGAAAATTTAAAACTTTTATATAACATCCATCAATTTGACCAAAAAAAAATTTTTTTAAGAAATGATTACTCAGGAAAAAGGAGATGATTTCTGTCCCGAGTTATGTTGAACGTGTTTGCATCTATAATGTTGATATTTCCACATATGTGGGAATAAACATTTTGAAACTTTCTTCATTTTGACAAGCATAAAATACTTGAACTAATTTATTTATTGTTTTCTAATAAAAGTATTTTATTTTTTTCCAGTTACATGTAAAGATAGTTCTAAACATTTGTTTATACAAGCTTTCCAATTTCAGATTTTTCTCCCTCACTTCCCTCTTTCCCCTCCCATAGACAGTAGGTAATCTGATATAGGTTTTATATATATATATACACACATACATCCATACACACACACATCTATATACATATATACATATACATACATACACATCTATATACATCTATCTATCTATCTATATAAAATAACATTAAACATATTTCCGCATTAGTCATGTTATAAGAGAAGAATCAGAGCAATGAGGAAAAACCTCAAAATAGAAAAAGAACAGCACAAAAAAGCAAAAGAAATAGTATGGTTCAATCAGCATCTATACTCCACAATTCTTTTATTTTTTTTCTGGATTTGGAGATCCCCTTCCATCATGAGTCCCCTGGAACTCTTCTGTACTATTGCATGGGTGAGAAGAATCTAGTCCATCGCAGTTGATCAACACACAATGTTGATGAAACTGTGTACAATGTTCTGGTTCTGCTCATCTCACTCATCATCAGTTCATGCAAGTCCTTCCAGGTTTCTCTGAACTCCTGCTCGTTGCTTCTTATAGCACAATAGAATTCCATAACATTCATATACCACAACTTGTTCAACCATTCCCCAATTGATGGGCAACCCCTCAATTTCCAATTACTTGCCACCACAAAAAGAGCAGCTATAAATATTTTTGTACATGTGGGTCCTTTTCCCTCTTTTTGATCTCTTTGGGGAAAAGACCCAAAGGTGGTATTGCTGGGTTAAAGGGTATGCATAGCTTTATAGCCCTTTGGGCATAATTCCAGATTGCTTTCCAGCTCCACCAACAGTGCATTAGTGTTCCAATTTTCCCACAGCTTCTCCAACATTTATTATTTTCCTGTCATGGTAGCCAATCTGATAGGTGTCAGGGGGTACCTCAGAGTTGTTTTAATTTGCATCTTTCTAATCAATAGTGATTTAGAGCACTTTTTCATATGGGAATAGATAGCTTTGATTTCTTCATCAGAAAACTGCTGTTCATATCCTTTGACCATTTCTCAACTGGGGAATGACTTGCACTCTGTTTAGTTCCCTATATATTTTAGAAATGAGACCTTTATCAGAAGTACTGGCCATAAAAACGTTTTCCCAGTTTTCTGCTTCCCTTTTAATTTTGGATGCATTGCTTCTGTTTGTACAAAACCTTTTTAATTTAATGTAATCAAAATCATCCACTTTGCATTTCATAATATTCTCTATCTCTTGTTTGGTCATAAATTGTTCTTTTTTCCAAAGATCTGGAAGGTAGACTATACCTTCCTCTCCTAATTTACCTAAGGTATCATCTCTTATGTATAAATCATGTGTCCATTTTGACCTTATTTTAGTATAAGGTGTACGATGTTGGTCTATGCCTAATTTCTGCCATACTATCTTCCAGTTTTCCTAGCAGTTTTTGTCAAATACTGAGTTCCTATCCCAGAAGCTGCAATCTTTGGGTTTATCAAACAGTGCATTACTGATGTCATTTACTACTGTGTCTCCTGTGCCTGACCTATTCCATTGATCCTCCACTCTATTTCTTAGCCAGTACCAGATAGTTCGACTATCTGTGCAGTGATGACTGCTGCTTTATAGTAAAGCTCCAGATTTGGTACAACTAACCCATCTTCCTGTGCAATTTTTTTCATTATTTCCCTTGATATTCTTGACTTTTTGTTTTTCCAGATGAGTTTTGTTATTATTTTTTCTAGCTCTATAAAATAATTTTTAGGTAGTCTGATTGGTATGGCACTGAATAAGTAAATTAATTTAGGTAGAATTGTCATTTTTACTATATTAGCTCTGCCTGTCCATGAGCAATTGATATCTTTCCAATTATTTAGATTTGATTTGATTTGTGTGAAGAGTGTTTGGTAATTGTGTTCATAGAGTTCCTGGGTTTGTCTTGGCAAGTAGATTCCCAAGTATTTTACATTATCTACTGTTACTTTGAATGGAATTTCTCTTTCTATCTCTTGCTGCTGGACTTTGTTGGTCATGTATAGAAATGCTGATGGATTTGTGTGGATAATTGTGTGGGTTTATTTTATATCCTTCTACTTTACTAAAGTTGTTAATTATTTCAAGTAATTTTAGAGTTGATTCTCTAGGATTCTTTAAGTATTCCATCATATCATCTGCAAGAGTGATAGTTTTATTTCCTCCTTGCCTATTCTAATTCCTTTAATTCCTTTCTCTTCTCTGATTGCTAACGCTAACATTTCTAGTACAATATTGAATAATAGAGGTGATAATGGACATCCCTGTTTCACCTCTGATCTTATTGGGAAGGCCTCAAACTTATCTCCATTACAAATAATGCTTGAGGATGGTTTTAGGTAGATACTGCTTACTATTTTAAGGAATGCTCCACCTATTCCTAAACTCTCTAGTGTTTTTATCAGGAATGGGTGCTGTATTTTGTCAAAAGCTTTCTCTGCATCTATTGTGATAATCATATGATTTTGGTTAGTTTTCTTATTGATGTGGTTAATTATGTTAATAGTTTTCCTAATGTTGAAACAACCCTGCATTCCTGGTATGAATCCCACCTGGTCCTAGTGTATTATCTTGTTGATCACTTGCTGTAATCTCCTTGCTAATATCTTATTTAAGATTTTAGCAACAATATTTATGAGGGAAATTGGTCTATAATAGAAAATCCAGAAAAACAAAGCATTAACACGATCTTATCCCCTATTTGTCTGGTTAAACAGACTAAAATCAGGAACAGGGTACTTAGGGAGTTTAAAAGATCCATGTGAAAATTTAAATAGAAAACAGCCAGTACTTTAGCAGTAGTTCAGATTTACAGGGACGGGGTAGGGGAAATTTCTTACCCAACCAGAAGATCAGAAGATGGAGGTTTCAGCTTTCCTCTTCGTGGTCAGCCAGTTGTAAGGAGGTTAAAATTCTAGCTAGTCTATCTATAATATCTAATGAGTGGTTTGCCAATAAATTATAAGCTTTAGCAAGAGTTAAACTTTTAAGCATTTATTAAGGAGAATAAGAATTTGGTGAAGAGAAAGAAAAAGGCCTAGATTCATCTATCTATTAAAGGGAGAACACATTTTCTAGCTCCACTCTCCACCATAGTCCTGACAAAAGAGAGAAACCAGAGTGTCTGCCTCACCCCCTCTTCCTCCCTCAAGCAAACATCACTCACTTCCTGACGCCTAAGTAAAGCTGTATGGCCTTGCCCTCAGAGGCCTTTTCCTCATGATGGAGCTTTCCTACAGTAAGTCTCCAGCAGGTGGCATCATTCCAATCATTACAATGGCAAGACTTCAATCCCAGGTCTTCTTGACACCAATGTAAAACCACTGTATTTCAGTATTCTTAATGTTATCACTGCAGGCTCATGTTGAAAGATTGATTTCAAATGAATAGAAAGTGTATTTTTCTCAGATATTTTGCATAGTTTCTTTAATTCTCAATTTTATATAAATTTTGTATATATCCTCAATAACATGAAATATGGCCATAGAGTCAGCCAAAGTATTTGAAAAAGGCATACAATATTGTGCCTCTTGTCACAAGACTAATTTTATTTGTAGCATTTATTTCTGTCAGTTGGTAATGGGGAATAGTGCATAATCTAATGGGAAACCAAAATATTCTACCCCTCAGAGCATACTTTGAACTTTAATTATGGTTTAGAAATAAATGGTGAATATTCATGTCTCTTACAGTTAATTCATGATGCAATTAATTAAAAATTGAGCTTAATAATTTAAAATTTTAGATCATGATTGCATTTCTGTAGGAAGGCTTCACAATGAATCTGTGCAAGTTGTCTTTAAGGGGAAATACTATTAGCAGTTAGTAGGCCAGGCATGATTCTACTTTATCCTCTTCTTGAGAGGTTATTTAAAGTGTTGCTTTTGATTAATTCTCCCTAGATACCTAAACTGGAGGCTCAATATCTTGCTTCAAGCATTTAAAGAACATTCTTTAGAACTTATGCTATCTGTTTCCATTTATTTTTAATGAAACCTCATGGAAGAAATGCTAGCAGGAAAATATTTTGGAACCAAAGATACTATCAATGGCTGACCATTGTCATATCTTTAATGTTGGCAAATAGACAAGATCTTCTCCACATTTCCCTAAAAAATCAATACCTTTACTCTGATCCCAAGACTTGTGTTGTCTGTTCTCTTGTTTTTAAAGAATGCCTTCAAGGAGAGATTTGGTTATCATTCCAGTGAAGGAAAAACATTGAAGTCACCTTAAATATCATCAAGCCAATCAGAATCATCTAGCATTAATAATATAACAGGATATTTTTACATTTCAATACCATTAAATTCCTCTGATATCAATGATGTAAGAAAAACATGGAAAAATTGCATGAAATAATGAGAAATGAAATAAGCAGAATGAAGAGAATGTATATAAAGCAACCACAGTATTGTTCTATGAACATCTTTGAGTAAATAAGTCATTTTGACTATTACCACTACCCAAGTTAACAAAAAAGAACATATGAAAGGAGCTATCTACATCCAGAGAAAGAACTGATAAATAGAAGTGAGGACAGAATGATTTTACATACATATACACAAACACACATATATGTATGTATATATGTACACACATATGTATGTATACATATATGTATGTACACATGCATATATGTGTGTATGTATGTATGTGTGTGTATATATATATATATATATATATGCATGTGTATGTATGTAAAATCATTCTGTCCTCACTTCTATTTATCAGTTCTTTCTCTGGATACAGATAGCTCCTTCTTTCATATGTATATGTATATATGTGTGTATTATATCTTATATACTCACATATGCATACATGTGTGTATGTATTATGCATATGTGTGCATTTGGGTCTAATGGTAGCCATCTCTGAGGGGAAAGGGGAAACAAAGAAATTTACATGATAACTTTAAAAGTAATAGTAAGTTGTACATAACAGATTTCTAGTTTCATGTGCAATCATTTTTTAAAAAATCATACTGTTATGGAAATGCTCATTTTATCCCCAAAACTTAGAGTAAAATAAATATATTTTTAAAAAATATAATTAAGAAAATAGGATCAATTTATTTCACAGGATTATAAAGATTGAAATGAATTTATATATCACTAGGACCTATGCATCTTCCACATAAGGAAACTAAGGTCCAGTAATGTGAAGAGGTTTTCCTGAAGGTCACATAGACAATTTGTGATAGAAGAAGGTTTTAAATTCAGCTTTTCTAATCCCCAAATCTAGTTATTTCCATTACACTTTGCTCTCTTACTTTTAATCTAGTAAATCTTACTTCTAGGAATTGTGAATATGATCCTTTGGTGTTGAACAATAAAAGAAATTAGTCAATATAAAATATAGAAGGACTAATGTATTCAGAAATATTGGGCTCTTTAAAATGGCCAAACTAAGAAATGACCTTTGGCTAAATTTCACCTGAGGGTGAAAGTGACTCCTTCACTCTCAGATTATGAAACCACACCTTGAGTCATGGAAGAGGGGAGTCATATTATGACTCCAAAGTGTTGGGTAAATATTAATATATTTGCTCTTACTACATCTTTGATGTAACTATTCCTTTGTAAAATCTTGTTAAGTGGTTAAATGAACTGGCTGGGGAGCCTCTAAAATGAGAACAAAATTTATAGATACTCAAACTAATGGCAGAGAAGAAAGACTCCCCAACCCCTCTCTATACCAGAGAATTCTAAAGGGGTCAAATATAAGAGACCTGAATCTGAGAGAGTACCACTAGATCAATCATGTTACAACTGGATATATTGGAGATAATCCTAAAGGGAAGGCATTAATAATAAGAGACTTGGGGAAAACTTTATTTCATAAGGTGGTGTTTTAGCTGAAGCTTGAAGAAAGCTAGGAAAACTAGGAGGCAGAGGTGAGGAGAAAGTGGATTACAGGCATGGGTGATAACCACCATTTGTGTAGTCCAACCTTTATCCCATACAAATGCTAAATGACTGCTTCATCTCTTGCTGAGGATTTGTTTTACTTGGTAATGTGTTTCCTGCCACCACATGGAAAGAAAATAAACCAAAAATGCATCAGGTACTGACAAAGGTATTAGAGATCTTTTCAGCATTTTCTATTCAATTCAATTCAACAAATATTTCTTAATTATTCATTATATTCAGTGAATTTTTCTAGGCCTGAGGATTTAAAATTTAAAGCAACATCTCTTCAAGAAGTATACAATCTACTAGGGGCATAAACTGAATGCAATTTACCTAATGCAACTCTGAATGTAAGTAGTAGAGTAGGTAAGATATTCCTTCATTGGCAAATGGAGTTTCTGTACTAGGAGATTCCCAAACAAATGAAATCACAAATTTAGTTCTAATGTACTGTGGTAAAAAGTTTTTAATAGTCAGTTAGTGAATACGGAAAGACTCCAGTTTTTCAAGGACCACCCTTTCAGGGAGGAGACCAACAGCCATGCATGGGCTACGCACGCCAATCCAGCTGTTAGGCACTCCACTTCCGGGGTGCGAGCTTAAAAGGCAAGGAGAGAACAGAAGTGAGATCTCTTTGCGGCTCTCCTTGTTCGCTGGCTGCACTGCACACACAGAGGCTGACGGAGGTTGTACTCAGCCCGGCTCGCCGTAACAGCATGTGCTTGATGCGGCTCTCCCCCTTCAAAGGTAGCCTTGGGTTTTTTGGTGAGTTTTATATGAAATATAGACTAAGCTCAGACTTAAGACTATTTGTTTGTATTTCTACTTTCCTATCTCCCTAGTCAACATCACTTTGTAATTTCCAAACAATAAAAGCTCTAACTAGAGACCAGAGGCTTCTTCCATTTACTAGTCTGGGAGATAAATAAGGGAAACAGTTAAAAGGGGAGGTTAGTGCTCTAGTATCCAATTTTAAATCTCACAGTACATAGAAAATGTATACACACATGCACATAAACTGTGTGTGTCCTATATGTATGCATGGGTATGCATATAACACTATATAGAGATAGAGATATACACACATGCATACATATACATATATATGCCAGATATGTACATATTTAAATGTGATGAATGCATAAGAGAAGACAAAGAGATGAATGAGAAAATTAATAAGCAAATTAGCTGGTGTAATAGCTAAAAGTCAGTATCCCAGTTTAGTTGGGAAATTGCATGTAATGTAATTCTGGAAAGGTGGAGTGGCATCAGATTATCAAGGATCTTTAATGACAAGATAATGAATTTCAATTTATACCAGTAATAATAATGAGCCACTTTTACATAGATGACCAGAACTATGCCTACAAATGATTTATCTGGCATTGGTATGAAGGATGGATTATAAGGAGGATAATTATTCTTAATCAATAATTAAATATTTTCATTTATGTTAATGATTTATGAAATGCATATAATATTTATATGTGCATTGAAGATCATGAAGATACACATTAAATATTATCAAATTTTCATAAGCAAAATTATCAACTATTATTGTTTTTTCCCAACCAAAGCATCAAAGAAGCCATTTCAGCTTTCTGTAACTTGCTATGAAAACACTATGTAGGCATATGATGATTATGATAATAGACTATGAACTCAATGAATGCAAGGATTATTTGATTTTCTCACTGTATCTCCAGTACCTGGAATACTGCCTACCACATAGTAGGTACCTACTAAGTGTCGAATGAATCAGTTTAATTGCTCTGTTTTTACTTTCTAATAATTTATTAATTACTATTGCATTATTATTTTTTCTATAGTAATATTTAACACTCTATAATAACATGGATATTTTAATTATTATTTGCAAAACCCTTTTCTCTTTGTTAAACTGATGTATATAATATTTCACATTGTAGATACTCTTCTTGATAGGTTATAGTGAAAATATTCCATAGAAGTCAGTTTAATATTATTTATTATGTGAATTACTGATCACTGAAAAAGGGAAAAGGCAGATTAATTCTGTAAGAATTTTACTCTTGAAGAAATGGCATTTGATACAAATGTGATAATCAAATGATAAATATATATCTTAATTGTCTTCCCTATTTGGTAAGTCATCCACATTAGTTGAGATGGATAGTTGTTTGCTATAAATATAACTGTCAAAATAATATTATGGACTCAATAATTTGAAACTTAACTAGTTCCATTTTCTTTGTTTCTCCATCACCACCACCTTAAGGGATATATGTTTATGGGTATATTCAACCCTCTCTTGGTGGGACATTTTTATTCATTTAACATAGTCTCACATAGTCTAATAAGCAACATGACATACAAGATTAAGAAAGAGTCTGTCTCAGAGTCAAGAAGCTCTGCCTCTGACACACAGTGGCTTTCTGACCCTGGTCATGACAGATCAGCTAACTTCTCAGTGTCCCAATAAGATATCTTAAGAGGATGAGTTTCTGTGATGATATGCATTGAGAAAGGGAATGTCTTCCCTGAAAGTTTCCTATTCTGATCAAATAACAGCCTGATTTCAGAAAACAATTCAATCAGTACCTTATAATTACTTGTATATATGTTTCATCCTTCTACTAGATTGCTAATAACTTTAGGACAGGGAATATTCTGTTTTTCATCTGCCTAACAAAATGCCTTGAACAAGGGAAATGTCAAACAAATGTTTGTTGATTCAAATTGAATGAAAGAGAAAATCTATGAAAGGGACTTTCCAGGTATTAAACTATGTTTTGTGACAAAATTAAACAGAAGTGATGTGGACTACCACAGATTTATTATTGAAAATTGAAAAAAAAGTTATGAGCCATCATTAGAAATGAATCATAGTTATATACAAAATATGTCTTTCCAAAGGTCAAAGAGCCCATATAACTAGAAATTGTGAAATGTACAATAAATAATTTCTCTAAATGTGACATAGAACAATCATTAATATTCAAGAACTTCAAAATCAGAAGGAAACAGAGATCATCCACTATGATGTCTTTTTATCTCCTCCAAAGTCATACCCTTTATCTCTTGAAATAAAATGAAAACCAGAAATTTCTACTCAACCCTTCAAAATCATTTTTTGCTTTATATTATACATTTTCAAATGTACCATTTGCTCCTGTGTGGATCCATGAAAGTGATTGCAGTCAATAAATTTGGAGATTTAAAGAATCTGTGTAATTTTTTTTTATATTTCTAGTGCCTAGTATTAAGGCTTAGTATTTAGTTTGTGCTTAGTAAATGATTATTGATTTGCAGTCAAATAATTTTATTTAAATGTAATGGATTTTAAGAGTTTTCCACTCTCCTCTACAATTCACAGTCAAAGAAGATAGCACACTTTGAAATTAGGAATGACATTTTCCTCTAACTACTTCCATAGGCCTAAGTAGAGAGCCAATCATCAGTGATTCTCTTTCTTCTCTGGGTTGTAGAAGAATTCTTCCCATTTGTGAGTTCTTCAAACAAATATTCATTAAGCATATGCTGTGTATAAAGCAGTGTATTAAGCTCGAATAGAAAAGAATCCCTGCCAATAGCATATTGATTCAGAAAACCACAAATTAGCCTTATATCTATGTCTATAAATGGAGGGGAGGGAAATGCAATATTGATACAAGACATCTATCCTCAAGTAAGTCTACTAAGAGTATAAGACATAAGTGTGAATAACAATAATTCACAGATTCTTGTAAGCACAATGGAGAGTTAAATATAAAATTATGAGGAAAGTCTAGGGACTATATGGGAAAGGAAAGATCACAAAAGGCTTCCTGGGGTGGTTATATATCTTCCTTGGAATTCTGTTAAATGGGAAATATAACAGAACAGAGATTTTTTTTCTTTCTCCTCTGTGATATCATTCCTTTCATGTGATTGGGGATTACCTTACCTAGCCTATTTCTTCTGGTGAGCCCTAGCCATGTTTCCCTTAATTCCACCCCAATTTCTCTTCAGCCTTAAAACTCCATCCTCAACCCCTCTCTCCCTTTCTAGTTCTGGAATCCATAATAAAATTATTAATGATATTGTTCTGGGAAAAGGTGTTTCTATTTACTGGCCAATAGGTCACTCATTGTCAATCTTACTTTCCCAACAGAAATTACCCTCTCTGACCACCACTCCCCTATTTCTGTTGTTTCTCCCTATTTGAATTTAGTCTCCTTGAGGATAGATGCTTCTATATTTGTATTCCCAGATCTGAGCATGACCATTTGTCACATGAAATGCATTAAGTTATGTCAAAAAGTCATCAACAAGTATTTATTAAAGACTTACTATGTGCAAGACACAGTACTAAACTCAGGGATTATGGAACATGTAGAAAGACAGTCCTTTTCCTCTCTCAAGGAGATAGCATTCTAATTGGGGAGAAGAAATACATAAAAGTAATGAAAAGTGTGAGGAGAAGGTTTAGAAAGAAGAGAATATACCATAAGGGGAGTGTAGTTGATAAAGTCCAGAGAGTTAGGAGTGGGGCCCAGGGAGGAATGAAGATATAGTTGGCCTAGGCTCTTTCCTTAAAATGGAAGTTCTGGGCAGAGGGAATCAGGGGAAGGGGGTAATTAGTGGCATATATTTCTTGTGTAAGAAGGCCAAGGTTCAAAGTTGCTATCCAATGTTAGAGAAAGATCAGGATCAGGAATGGGATCATAAGAGGAGTGCATTCATTCATTCATTCATTTACTATCAAATTAAAACTACTCTTGATTTCTCTCAATTCTCAGGGAATGTTTAATATTTATATTTTCATTTATATTTTATATATATTTAATATTTATATTTCATATTTTACATTTACCAGGGAATGCTTAACAGTTACCTACAAGAAGGACAGAAAGTCTTGCCAGAGGTAACCACTACTCCCAGGGGATTGGAATGATGTTGACTATCAAATGTTCCCACCCATATTAAAAAATGTAGATCAAAGATTGGAGAAGTCAGAGACAGGAGAACTTAAAGAATAGGAAGAAAGTATGAAGGTTAGAGAGGCAGATGTGATTATTAACAGTAAGCATGGTATGACAGCATGGTTTTGGAAAACTACTTAAAGATGAGTAATGGGAACTTGCCATCGGGCCTCTACTGAGCCACTCCAGCAGTTATAGCACAGAGAGTGTGGAAACATCAAAATGTGCCAGTTCCCAGGTGATAAAAAATACTACCAAAGCACAAGATTGATTCAGGAAAATCTCTTATACCTCCTGGTAGAAAAGTAATTTGTCAGGGGCAGCTAAGTGGCACAGTGGATAAAGTACCAACCAGCCCTGGATTCAGGAAGACCTGAGTTCTGGCCTCAAACACTTGACACTTACTAGCTGTGTTACCTTGGGCAAGTCACTTAACCCTCATTCCCTCACCGAAAAAAGTCACTTGTCTCTTTTCTATAGAAATGGGGATGCAATCTTGATTATTCTTCAAAAGTTCTTGCAATTTAAATTGCATTTACCTATATGAAAACCTTATTGTCCAATAGAAATTCAAAGCTCTGAGTCTATTTTACTTTATTCTTACAAGGAGAGATAGGATAAGAGCCAGAGAGAGGGCATTCCTTATTCAACAAAAATAGACAGTTTGGTTTGGATTGAACTTGAGAATTTTGGAACTAATGTAGGAAAGTGGACAGAGTAGAAGAGTGATATTTACCTGTTACAACACTGCCAGTCTTATCAATTTATGACAGATCACAATTTGGTAAGGACATAAGCCAATTAAAGGGGTGAACCAAGAATATTTTAACTTTTATTTTCTACTACCTTGTCTGCTGTCATTTTAGCACCCTGTTCTTGCCACACATCTGAATTGTTTGGAAAAGGAAAACCACACAAATGAAGATCATTCACTTCTAGGGAAGTTCTATCCAAAACAAAGGAGGAATGAATTTTATTAGTAGGATGAATAGGACCAATGGTTCAATGGATGGCTGGCAGCTCAGTTTACCTAGCTCTGAAGCACCACTTGCTGCCTATGTTAGTAAATTGATAAATAATTCTCATATGGTTTAGGACAAAGGAAGGTATTTTGAACTCTTTAATGGAAAACAGAATTTTCACTTAAGCTATACAAACCCAAATATAGTGACCAAATGAGACACTCTCTTTAGTTTCACATTTTGGGCCTATGCCAATTCTAGTCCCAAGAATGCTTTATTTCCCATTTGAATGCTATAACTTGTATATGCCAGCAGCTTCTATATTATGTATGTAGGATTTAATGTAAATATATGTTTGGACTGTGGAAAAAAGTAGAATAACATGTTAGTCCTATATTTCACTCCCTTTCTCTTCTTTTTCCTTCTATTATTCCTCCCTCTTTTCCTCAGACAAGGAAATATCCTTAAGATGGGCATCCTCATTGGAGATAATTAGCATCAAGAGGCACTCTTAATAGTAATGTGTACCTGAAGAGTTCAAAATCTCAAAAATTGGACTCAGTTCCTATTTTCCTATGACCTGAATGCTAATCATACTTAAGTCAATATACCCATTAGCCCTCATCTATCAGGGAAGCAGCAGTCCTGGACTGAATGGATTCCACAAGTATAAAACTAAAGGATTCCAAATCCTTCAAAAGAAATAAATCCCCTTTCTTGAGCAGGCTTCAGAGAAGGATGAAATATTATACTTAGTATAAAATCTCACTACTTTCAATAATTCTAGAGAAGCATTTTGTGAATTAATTGCATTTATGTGTATTTTGTGTAATTAGAATTTACTTTACTCATAATTGCTTTATGTCCTTTAAATATTTGGGATATTTGCAGATATGGGAGTTATATTTTCTTTGCTTTCATCCTGGGGTCTAAAGAGCTAATCAATCATAATACCTCAGTTTTATGAAATGAATGAGTAAAGGTTACAAATGATGATAGCTCCTTTTCAAATTAAAAAATAACTACCAAAATTTTAATGTGCAGTCAATTTTTCTTTCAGGAAACTAAGGATTCTATGTAAACAGGGCAACCAGGCTACCTGAGCTTATATAGAGGATTTTTTTTCTCTAAGGAGATGAGAATGCAGAGAATTGTGATAGAATTGCGCTCTTCTCTTTTGAACCAAAGATTCCATGCATAAGGTGGAGAAATTCATAAATATGTTTCCCTTCAGAAAATTCATTAAAATTGTAGAGCTGGTAATACAGATGAAAAGTATTACCTCACAAAGAGATAGCTATAACAACTTTATTACTGCTCAGAATGGAAGGATGAAAAGAGCCGTTAGCAGGGGGGGTTGTTCTCCTCAAAGCAGACAATGGCATCTAAAATTATTTTATAGAGCTAGAAAAAATAATAACAAAATTCATCTGGAAGAACAAAAGGTCAAGAATATCAAGGGAACTAAAGAAAAAAATGCACAGGAAGGTGGGCTAGCCATACATGATCTGAAGCTGTACTATAAAGCAGCATTCATAAAAACTATTTGGTACTGGCTAAAAAAATAGAGTGGTGGATCAATGGAATAGGTCAGGCACAGGAGCCGCAGTAGTAAATGACAATAGTAATATACTGTTTGATAAAGTCAAATACTTCAGCTAATGGGATAGGAACTTCGTATTTGACAAAAACTGCTGGGAAAACTGGAAGATAGTATGGCAGAAACTAGGCATAGACCAACATCTTACACCATATACCAAAATAAGTTCAAAATGATTTAGATATAACAGGTGATACCATAGATAAATTAGGAGAGAAAGGAATAGTTTACCTTTCAGATGTATGGAGAGAAGAACAGTTTATGACCAAACAATAGATAGAGAATATTATGAAATGCAAAATGGATGATTTTGGTTACATTACATTAAAAAAATTTTGTACAAACAGAAGGAATGGAGCCAAAATTAGAAGGGAAACAGAGAGCTGGGAAACATTTATCAGAAGCCAGTGCTTCTGATAAAGGCTTCATTTCCAAAATACATAGGGAAGTAAATCAAATTTATAAGAATGCAAGCCATTCTTCAATTGAGAAATGATCAAAAGTTTTGAGTAGGCAGTTTACAGATGACGAAATCAAAGCTATCTATTGTCAGATGAAAAAATTGCTCTAAATCATCAGTTTATAAAAAATATTTATTAATTTAGAATTTTCCCAAGTTACATTAAAGAACATTTTTTTCACATTGATTTTTTAAAACTTTGAGTTCCAAATGTTCTTCCTCACTCCTTGAAAGAGAACAGACAGGATATCTTTTGAAGGAGGAAGTACCAAATAAAATTATACTTCAATCTGTATTCAGATACCATCAGTTCCATCTCTGTTAATGGTTTGCATTTTTTCATATGTCCCTCTGATAGCATCCTGCTCATAATTTCCTTCACAATTACTATTGCTAACTGTATTACCCTCCATCCTATTCTCTCCCCTTGATATTTATTCTATTTTATATCTTCTTTCACCCTATCCCTCTTCAAGAGTGTTTTTCTTTTTACTGCCCCCTCCCCCAATCTGCCCTCCCTTCCTTCATCTCCCCACCCTTTATCCCCTTCCCCTCCCAATTTCTCTCAGGGCAAAATATATTACTACACCCACTTGAATGTGTATGTTATTCCCTCTGTGAGTCAATTTTGATTAGAGTACAGCTTACTCATTCCCTTGCTCCTTCTCCATCTTCCCTTCCACTCCATAAGCTTTTTCTTGTTTTGTGTGTGTGTGTGAGCTACTTTACCACATTCTGCCTCCCCCTTTCCCTTTCTTCCCGTGCATTCCTCTTATCCCTTAACTTTATTTTAAAGATGTCATCATGTTTCAGCTAGGTGACATAGTGGACAAAGCTCCAGCCCTGGACCCACAAGACCCCAAGCCCAAATGGTTCCCAGGCATAAGCCACCCCAATGTGCCTGTCCCCCCACACAAAAAGGATAAACAAAAAATAAATGCTTTACAGATATCATCCCTTCATATTAAGTTCACATCTGTGCCCTCTATCTATGTATATTCCTTTCAGCTGCCCCAATACTGAGAATAATCTTATGAGTTAGAAGCATTGTTTTCTCATATAGTAATATAATGAGTTTTACCTTTTAATATCCCTCATGATTTCTTTTTCCTGTTTACCTGTTTATGCTTCTCTAGGGTCTTATATTTGAAACTTAAATTTTCTATTCAGTTAAGGTCTTTTCATCACAATTGCCTGAAAGTTCTCTTTCCCCCCGATTTTCCCCTAGAAAGATTATACACAGTTTTGCTGGGTAGGTGATTTTTAGTTGTAATTTCAATTCCTTTGCCCTCTAGAATATCATATTCAATGCCCTCCATTCCTTTAATATAGAAGCTACTAGATGGTGTGTTATCCTTACTGTAGCTCCACCATATTTGAATTCCTTTTTTTTTTCTACCTGCTTATAATATTTTCTCTTTGACCTGGGTTCACTGGAATTTGGCTATAATATTCCTGGAATTTTCCTTTTGGGATAGCTTTCAGGAGCAGATTTGTGGGTTCTGTCCATTTCGATTTTACCTTCTGATTCTAGAATATCAGGGCAATTTTCCCTGACAATTTCTTGGAAGATGATGTCTGACGTCTTATTTTGATCATGGTTTTCACATAGTCCAGTGATTTTCAAATTATCTCTCCTGGATCTATTTTCTGGGTCAGCTATTTTTCCAAGGAGATATTTCATATTGCCCTCTATTTTTTATTTATTTGGATTTCCTTTATTGTGTCTTGATTTCTCATAAAGTCATTAGCTTGTATTTGCTCTTTCCTAATTCTTAAGCAAAGAATTTCTTCAGAGAGTTTATGTACCTCCTTTTCCATTTGGCCAAACTATTCAAGCTATTGATCTTTTTTCATGACTCTCCTGTATTACTCTTTTCTCTTTCTATTTTTCCACTACCTCTCTTATTTTTCTCTCTCCCTCTCTTTCTTTATATTCAAAGTCCTTTTTGAATGCTTCCATGGCCTTAGACCAATTCATCTTTTTCTTGGAAGTTTTGGATGGAGGAGCTTTGACTTTGTTATCTTCTTCTGAGGGTGTATTTTGATCTAACTTGCCACCAAATAACCTTTTGATGGTCTGCTGTTTTCTCTGCCTGCTTATCTTGCCTGCATATTTCTTGGCTTTTGTCTGCTTCTTAATGTGGAGCACTGCTTCCAGGATGCACTGTCCCAAGCTACAGGGGGTCCAAGGTGGTAAAATATAGGTTTGTTCTCAGCCTGCCTGGCCTGTAAGTTACCATGGGCCTGCTTGCTTTTAAACCTAGACTCAAAAATCTGATTGAAATCTGATTCTCTGTAGTATGCAAGTTTGGTGTAGCTGTACCCCTTCCCCACTGGGCCTCTGCCATTCAAGTCAGCTTCTAATTCACTATTGATTAGAGAAATGCAAATTAAAACAACTGTTAGGTACTACCGCATAATTATCAGATTGGCTAATGTGACAAAAATAGGAAAACTGTAAATGTTGGAAAAGCTGTGGAAAACTTGGTACACTAATACATTGTTGGTGGAATTCTGAAATGATTCAACTATTTTAGAGAGCAATTTGGAACTATGCCCAAAGGGTTATGGGACTTTGCATATTCTTTGACATATTAATACCATTACTATATGTGTATAACAAAGAGAACATAGAAGAGGGAAAAGGACCCACATGTACAAATTTATTTATTGCAGCTCTCTTTGTGTTGGAAAAGAATTGAAAATTGAGGAAATGCCCATCAATTGGGGAATGTGTAAACAAGTTTTGGTATATGAATGTAATAGAAAACCATTGTGCTATAAGAAATGATGAGCTGGCAGATTTCAGAAAAACTTGGAGAGACTTTAAGTGGACTGATGCTGAAGGAAGTGAGCCAAACCAGGAGAACATTGTACACAGTTATGGCAACATCATGTGATGGTCAACTTTGATAGACATCGTTCTTCTCTGCAGTGCAATGATCCAAGACAATTCCAAAGAATTCATGGTGAAAACTGTTCTTCACATCCAGGAAAAAAAAGAATTGTGGATTCTGAAAGCAGGTTGAATCATTCTGTTTCTACTTTTTGTTTTGTTTTCTCTCTCTCTCTCTCTCTCTCTCTCTCTCTCTCTCTCTATATATATATATATATATATATATATATATATATATTTGTTCTGATTCTTTCATAACATGACTCATGCAGAAATATGTTTAATTTGATTGTACATATATAACACATATCAGATTTCTTTCTGTCCTGGGGAGGGGGAGTGAAGGGAGGGTGGGAGGAAAATTTGGAAATAAAAATCTTATGAAAACAAATTTTGAAAATTATCTTTACATGTAAGTGGAAAATAATAAAAATACTTTTATGATTAAAAAATTAAAAAGAAGACCTTGACATCACAGAGATGTCATGACTTGCAGTGAATTGGATTTAAATGAAGAAGGGCTATGCAACATCACCAACCTCACTCTCTCCTCCAGAACCATCTGGGTCCAGTGGCAAGATATATATATATATATATATATATATATATATGGATGATTAGAGATTGCCCCAGATGTTTAAGGTAGTACAGATAACATTATAACTATTTTATAGATAAATAAACTGAAGTACACTTAGGTGGCACAGTGGAAGGATTGCCTTGCTTGGATTTAGAAAGACTCAGCTTTCTAAGTTCAAATCTGACTTCAGACACTTCCTAGCTCTGTGACCCTGGGCAAACCACTTAACCCTGTTTGTCTCAGGTTCCCCATCTGGAAAATGAGCTGGAAAAGGAAATGTCAAGCCATCTGGTATCTCTGCCATGAAAACCCCAAATAGGGTCACATAGTCCCTGAAAAGATCAAAAAACAACTGAACAACAACAAACAGAAGTACCTGGAGATTATGCTGGACTTCTTCAGTTTCTTAAAGCTAATAAATGAAAGTTTGGATTAAACCATGGTCTTTGAATTCTGTATTCAGTATTTGACACTTTAAGCACTGTGCTTATTAGTCTAGAAAACAAACCCACTAAAAAGAGAGTGTAGATTCAATCTTGTAATGCAAGTATCCACCATATATCTATTAATATAGAATTATCTCCTAGAATTTTTAGGTTTTATTTTTCTACTCAATATCATTACTAATGATGACAAAGATCATTTTGGTCCTTTTAGGTGAATCTGATGCTCCAATTGTGCATCAGCCTAGAACCTAGCACAATGCCTGAAATACTTCAAATGCTTAAGGAATGCTTGATGATTAATTAATTTGACGAGTATCTTTGGGGAACACTTTGCATCATAACCAGTTTTTATTGATAGCTAGCATTTGTATAATACTTTCAAGTTCACAAAACATTTTTCAGAGATTACTCCAGTTGATCTTCACAATAATTCTGAGAAATAGGTGTTATTATTATCCCCATTTTAAGGATTTAAAACAAAAGAAAAGAAAACTGAAGCACAAAGAGTTATTCAAAGTCACACAGCTAGTATTTGAGAAATTAATTGAATTGAGGTTTTCCTGACTCTGTACCTTGGGGTCTATCCACTGAGCCACTCTGCTGCCTATACATAATTGTGACACATTAGCTAACAAATCTATTCTAAGGATGTAAGATCCTCTGTGTGTCTATGTGTGTGTGGTGCATGTTTCATTTTGAAGAAAAATGGAAAAAAAAATCTTCATTAACAAATTACCTCTAAGACCATTATGAGACCTGATGAGATCATATTTGAAAAGCACTTTAAATCATTAGGCACTTGGTTACCTCAATTTGTGAAACTAATTTCTTTTTTTATTTGTTTGTTGTTGTTGTTGTTATTGTTATTGTTTTTTGCAGGGCAATGAGGGTTAAGTGGCTTGCCCAGAGTCATACAGCTAGTAAATGTCAAGTGTCTGAATCTGGGTTTGAACTCAGGTCCTCCTGAATCCACGGCTAGTGCTTTATCTACTGCATCACCTAACTGCCCCCTAAAATTAAATTTTTTAAGAAATAAAAAGTTTGTTGCTTTCAAGGGAAGATACCTCTGATACTCACTAATGGAACCAACATCATCATATCATTGCTATAATCCTAGGTAAATTGTAAAGAAAAAGGTGAGATGTGGAAATCTCACAAGAAAACTAATATAAAGATTATAAAAAAATATGGCAGTTTGAACAGAAATATAATGAATTGAATCTTTCTGATTTTCCCCCTCTAATGGGAAAATAGCAATTTCTGGCAGGCCAGATTAATAAATGATAGGCTGGCTAGCACACTTACAGGGTACAATGTGCAGAAAAAGAGTAAGTTGATAAAACTTATATCAAAAAGTAATATATAGGGGGCAGCTAGGTGGCACAGTGGATAAAATTCTGGACCTGAGTTCAAATCCGGCCTCAGAAAGTCATATATATCTATATCTAAATTGGAAAGGGCAATGGGGGTTAAGTGACTTGCCCAGGGACACACAGCTAGTAAGCCTTCCTGGAAGAGCTCAAAAAGGATTTTCAAAATCAATAGAGAGGTGTAGGAGAAAAAATGGGGAGATAAATGAAAGTAACAAGAGAAAATTATGAAAAAAAAAATCAGCAGCTTGGAAAAGGAAGCACAAAGATGGACTGAAGAAAACAATTCCTTAATGAATTCATTTGGCCAAATTGAAAAGGAAGTCCATAAACTCTCAGAACAAAACAATGCCTTAAAAATTCGAATTGGACAGTTGTAAGATAATGACTCCATGAGGCACCAGGAATCAATCAAACAGAATCAAAAGAATGAAACAATAGAAAAAATGTGAAATACCTCATTGGAAAGACAACTGACCTGGAAAAGTGATCCAGGAGAGATAATTTGAGAATTCTTGAACTACCTGAAAGCTATGATCAGAAAAAAAATATCTAGACACCATATTCCAGGAAATTATCAAGGAGAACTGCCCTGATATTATAGAATCAGAGGTTAAAATCATAATTGAAAGAATCCACCAAGCTAATATAATAAAAATTACAATTCTACCTAAATTAATTTACCTATTCAGTGCCATACCAAACGGACTACCTAAAATTTATTTTATAGAGCTAGAAAAAATAATAACAAAATTCATCTGGAGAAAGAAAAGGTCAAGAATATCAAGGGAATAAATGAAAAAAAATGCATGGGAAGGTGGCTAGGTGTACCAAATCTGAAGCTTTACTATAAAGCAGCAGTTATCAAAACTATTTGGTATTAGCTAAAATATAGAGTGGAGGACCAATGCAATAGGTTAGGCACCGGAGGCACAGTAGTAAATGACTTTAGTAATGTACTGTTTGATAAACCCAAACACTCCAGCTTCTGGGATAGGAACTCTGTATTTGACAAGAACTGCTGGGAAAACTGGAAGATAGTATGGCAGAAATTAGGCATAGACCAACATCTTACACCTTATACTAAAATAAGGTCAAAATGGGTACATGATTTAGACATAAAAGGTGATACCATAGGTAAATTAGGAGATGAAGGAATAATTTACCTCTCAGATGTTTGGAAAGGAGAACAGTTCATTCATGACCAAACAAGAGATAGAGAATATTATGGAATGCAAAATGGATGATTTTGGTTACATTAAATTAAAAAGTTCTTCTACAAACAGAAGCAATGCATCCAAAATTAAAAGGGAGGCAGAAAGCTGGGAAACAATTTTTATAGCCCATATTTCTGACAAAGGCCTCATTTCTAACATATATCAGGAACCAAATCAAATTTCTAAGAATGCAAGTCATTCCCCAGTTGAGAAATGGTCACAGGATATGAACAGGCAGTTTTCTGATGGAGAAATCAATGCTATCTATTCCCATATGAAAAAGTGCTCGAAATCACTATTGATTAGAGAAATGCAAATTAAAACAACTCTTAGGTACCAACTGACACCTATCAGATTGACTAATATGACAAAAAAATAAAATAATAATTGTTGGAGAAGTTGTGGAAAAATTGGAACACTAATGCACTGTTGGTGGAGCTATAAACTGATCCAACCTTTCTGGAGAGCAGTTTGGAACTATGCCCAAAGGCCTATGAAGCTGTGTATACTCTTTGACCCAGCAAATACCACTATTAGGTCTTTTTCCCAAATAGATAATACAAAAGGGAAAAAGGACCCACATGTAGTAAGATATTTATGGCTGCTCTTTTTTTTTTTGTGGCAAGGAATTGGAAATTGAGGAGATGCCCATCAATTGGAGAATGGCTTAACAAGTTGTGGTATATGAATGTAATGGAATACTGTTGTGTTGTAAGAAATGGTGAGCAGACAGATTTCAGAGAAACCCGGAAGGACTTGCATGAATTGATGATGAGGGAGATGATCAGAATTAGGAGAACATTGTACACAGGATCAAGAACATTATGTGTTGATCAACTGTGAAAGACATGAGTCTTCTCAGCAATACAATGGTCCAAGATATTTCCAAAGGACACATGATGGAAAATTCTCTCCAAATTCAGAAAAGAAAAAGAAAAAAAAGTACTTTGCAATTTGGCAATCTAGATGCAGATTGAACTATATTATTTCTATTGTTTTTTGTTGTTGTTTTTATTTTTTGAGGTTTTTCCTTTTTGCTCTGATTCTTCTCTTGTAAAGTTGCTATCTGTAATGGGCTAAAATTCTAGCTAGACTGTCTAAAAATCTAATGAGTGGTTATCATAAATTATAAGCTTTAGCAAGAGTTTAGACATTTAAGTATTTATTAAGGAGCATAAGATTTTGGTGAGGAGAGAGAAAGAGTCCAAGTTTCCTTCATCTATCTATCTAAAGGAGCCAGCATCTCTGCTCTAGGCAAGCTGATGTTCCAGGTAAAAAGAGAGTGCCTCATCCCTTCTTCATCCCAGAAGCCTCCCAAAAAAATGGTAACAGGGCTGTACACACACACACACACACTCACACACACACACACACACACACACACACACACACACACACACACACACACACAGTTCCAAGCTGGTAGCTTTGATCAACAGTACCCACGAGTAAGCGTCACTTCCTGATGGCAAGGCCACATGGTTTGTCCTCAGGCCAGAGCTCGCAAAATGTTCCTCCCAGCAGGAGGCATTATTCAAACTCTCACAGTCCCCCCCTGTATTTTGGGTGAAGAAACTTGGTTTCCTTACCTGAAGCAATAACATTACAGATGCATATGACTAACTAAGTAAAGGGAATGAAAAGAGAGAAAAAGATATTGAGTGATGCATTGACAAAGGCTAAAGGGGACACTCCCCTTTAGTAAGTGGACATCACAAACAGTGTATACAATGTGGGAAAAAAGGAAAATGTCCATTCAAGTCTTTGGAAGTCCTCTCTCAGATGATTCTTGGGATGTCCTCTAGGTGTAGTCGTGGAATGGAAGTCTTTTCAGGGGTTGAGGTGTAGATGCTGGTAATCAGCCAGGAAAATTTCCTACAATACTGAGCTTAACAAACTTTAAAATAGCTTTGTCATAATCAAATCAAACAATGAAATTTCTCAAAAACATGTCTAAGGGAATTCAGAATCTTAGTTGTTACACATGAAACATATAATAAAAACAAAAATTGAAACATTCTCTAAAACTTAATATTACTACAGTCCCCCACATGGCGGGTAAATTGAGAAGACAATTGTGATATTAATTTAGAAAATAATTTTTATCTTTGTTTCATCACTTTTTGCATCATCTGCCTAATTATCCTCATGCCATTATGAGAAATTAAAAAATCTAATATAATTGGTAGCAGATGTCAAGGCCAAATCCAACACTGTATTTATTATGATACCTGAGATAATTATGGGAGTTACCATAAAAGAACAGAGAAATAATGGGAGATGAACATTCCTACACTTGAGCAATATATACAGACTATGAAGTATGCCAGGTTTAAAATAGGTGGATGGGATATACATCCATGCCATTGAACATATTGGAGGAAACTGAGTCAGGCTTAATCAGATACATGGGATTGAGATATCCATGGCATCAGACATATTGGAGGGGGAAAAGAAGTCAGGTTTAGAATGAGATGGGTGGGACGAAAACTTCCAGCCATTTGTAGAATATTGTGGGGAAATGGAGCCAAAAGTAGCCAACCTCAGCTCTTGCAAATAGCCGTTCTTTTGGCCTTTCCCAAGTCAGTGCAGTACCTGCACTTCATATGTGTCTTCCCTTCTGTGAGAATTCAATGCCTGCTCTTGTATCTGTTCCTCTCATGGATGAAAGTAATTAATGTCTCAAATTGTAAATTCCCATATTCCAAGTCTCATATGGATTTAAAATTTGAGGATAATAATGATAGCAACAAATATGAATTTGCTTTGACTCAGAATATGTTACAATGTGCAATAATTCCAAATAATACCCTTTTTTTTTACTAAGTAAACAATTACTTTTGTGAAAAATCAGAACATATTTTAATACAAGTTAAAACACAACACAATCTTAAAAGAATAAAAATCTTTACAAAAGTAAGTTCATGCTATTGAGTCCAAAAAAGTATTGCAATAGCATAAAAAGAAACTCTTATATAACATTTAAACATTAAACATTTTAATTCAATTATTTTTTTAATATATGCTTATCAAAATAATACTTGTAAAATCAATTTACACCAATTTGCCAGGGAAATGCTTTATAGAATTTTATCAAATAATCATTTGGAAAAAAACAACAAACAATTTAGAATATGGGAACACAATACTCCCAGAGTTAACATTGTATTATGAAATCAAAACCATCTTACATTGTTTCAAAATTAGATAGATGAATGAATAGAACAAAATACATATGGAAGAATAAAAGACAATGAAATTTAAACTGGGGAAATCTAAATGAATATGAACTTAATATTAATAATAAGAGTATTACAAAATATAAAGTTGACCATGTCTATAAAAAGCTTTCACAAATATTCCCCCTTTTTTAAAGCTAAGTATAAAACACAATAGAAAAAGCATGAAAAACTGTATGAAAATAAACTCATACTGTTAATTTCAAAATATAAATGTAATAGCACAGTAATCCTTATGTAATCTCTGAACTAACATTATTTCTCTAAGTGAATTTAGAACATTTTTGATTCTGATATCTAAAATCTCAAATGCTCATATTAATACTTTGCTGTTTACTTCTACATTTCTGCAAAATATGTATTTTTGAAATATAATGATGATTGTTCTATACATTTCTATTTAGCTTAAGTTTCTCATCTTTGTCTTTAACCCCTTTATTTTCTCTGTTGGTCCTTTCATAATACAAATGCTTTATAAGGTTACTAATTAAAGACAAAAGCAGATTAATAAAATGAATATGAACAAAATGAGCATATCTGGAATATAAAGGGTCTTCCAAGTTTGGTTTTGGAGAACCACAGCAGGTTGAGTCAGAATCACAGCCTGGCTGGCGTAGGGCTGAGGCTGACTGGGCGGGGGCAGTGGATGGTTGCTCTGGTAACGAAGCAGAAGTCACCTGCACAGGTAGAGGAGGCTGCACCTGTGCAAGCTCCAGGCCTGAGGAAGGTGGATCAGATCCCTTGACCTCCCTGGTGAGAGGATCAAGAGGCATGGCCATGGGAGGAGTAGGAGGTGGCGCCGGGGAAGTTGAGGAGTTTGGGTCCTGAGAGGAGTGGGCAGGGCCATCTCTCCCATGTGCCGCACAGCCACAGCACAGCACATATACTCAAACATGTCAGCTCAGCTGGGGAGGGACTAGGGCAATTTGAATCAGGCTTGGTTTGCGAAATCAGGCTTGGTTTCCCCTTCTCCCACTGCTGCTAGGGGGACAAAGGCTTCTGGAGGCTGGGTTGTTGCCTCCAGGCATGCAAAAGTAGAGAAATGCTTAGTGTTCGAATCTAGAAAAGCTACCTTCTCCTCCAATTTCCTCACTATAACACAAAGAAAAGTAAGAATAAAAATTAAAACAGGAATAGAACATTCGAATTCATAAGGACCAAACTTAAAAACAAGGTCAATCTTGACCTGTTTGAAAAGCCAGGAGAAGAGGCTTAGAAGGGTAAAATTTAGAAGGCTGTTTTGGTCCCACAGACTCCAGTCCATTTTGTAAATAGCAGGCTAAGAGTACTAAAGAGTTAAAGTATATACTTAATGGGCAATTTAAAATTTAAAGAGACAAGCACATGGGAAATCAGGGAAAATTCTTACCAAACTGGAAGATCAGAAGATCAAAGGGTTCATCATCTCTTTATAGCGGTCACCATCTGGAAAGATGCTATCTGTAATAGCAAAAATTCTAGCTAGACTGTCTAAAAATCTAATGAGTGTTCACCATAAATTATAAGCTTTAGCAAGAGTTTAGACATTTAAGTACTTATTAAGGAGCATAAGAATTTGGTGAGGTGAGAGACTTAGTTTAGATATAGATATATGTATACATGTGTAAACCAAGGAAAACACATATATATGTATATTGAACATCATCAATTAATAAATGAGCATGTAAGACTGGATATTCTAGTTATCAAATGGTGTGTACCTTTTGAAATATATCACTTCAGGGTCTATATTCCAAAAAGAATAAGACCTACATATTGTAAATGAAGTATTTATATCAGATCTTTTTGTGGTAACAAAGAATAGAAAACCAATAGAATTATTATTAACTGAGAACAAATGAACAAAGGAAGATCTGTAAATGTAATGAAATGCTTTTATGCCCTAAGAAATGTTTAAATGTGTGATTTTAGAAAAAAGCAGAGAATGTATCAACTCAGGTAGAGTGAAGTTAGCAGAACAAGGAAAACACTTTATATAGTAATAGCAATATTGTAAAAATAAGTACTTTTGAAAAATTTAAGAATTATGATCAATGCAATGACCACCTAAAATGCCAATGGACCAGTGTTAAAGAATGTTAGTCATCTCCCAACAGTAAGATTACGGATTCATGAAGCAGAACAAAATGCAGATTTTTGGAAATGGACACTGTGAAAATTTCTTTTGTTTGGCAACATATTTGTAACTTGTTTTTGAGTTGGAAGGGAGATAAAGTAACTGCTCACTATTTTCTCAAAAAATATAAAAAACAAAGAGGGAGAAAATAATAAAAAATAAAATTGGACAAATAATTATAGTAACTTCAATGAGAAAAAATTTATCAGAATTTTTGCCAATGTAAAAAAAGATTGAACGAGCCCATTGTTGGGAAATATTTGATATTGATGAACAGACGGAAATGTCTGTGAGCATATCAAGTCATTTAAAATAATACAAAGAAAGATGATCAGTAATCATGAGCAATACCATCCCATAAAGCAGAGAAAAGCAATGAGATAAAATCAATTCAAAGAAAGCTTGTCAAGATATCCAGTTAATCAAAAACACATAAAAAGAAATTGATGAAATTGAAATTTTCATTGTAAGATTGAAATGTAAGGAAAATTACAAATAGTAGAAAGATGAAAAATATTTGCAAAAAGTAATCTTTGATTGTTTTCTCCATTAAAAACTGTAAAACTACCTCATTTGGACTCAAAATATAATCGTATGTGTGTTTTAAAAGGACTTAGAAAGGTCAGCAAAGATACCAAAGACAAGAAAAGGAATCAAGTTGGACCAAGTTTATTTCAACTTTATGGAATGATATTTCTCATAATTATTGATCACCCTTCTTTGTAATATTTTAAATGGCTTGATATATTAGAGATCTGTGATAGAAGTAACACAATTGTGAAGGTGTTGAGGGATTGATATGCAAGGTGCACAAAAAGCATGGGAAATTATAACAATCTAAATCCTCTCTAATTCAACATCTATGATCTTTGTTCCTTTCATGTTAATGTACCCCCCTCAACAAAGGCAAACAACAAAAATAAATACTTGCTATTTATATAATTCACTCCATAAATTATATAAAACCTCTGACTCATCAATTCACAAATTAATTGCATGTTGGAAAGGATATTGGAAGGTATAAGCAGCCTTTTGAAAACATTATTCAGCACTGAATCACTTTTTTCACATTTCCTAATTAACTGGAAAATTCAGGAAAATATATTTTTAAAAAAACCAACCTGATTATACTTGTTATTTGTTGATTTAAAAAATAGCCTAGAACCCGACCCGACAATTTAAAGACATACATCAAAATAATTCAAGATTCTTTAGGAAGTATAGTAACTCTAATCCTAGCCAATAATCATGTAAAAATTAACATAAGATGAGGCACAAAATAGAAAGTTATATACTCACCAAAGGCATTCACTGCTATGTTGGAGATGATCCAGCAGAAGCTGTAATTTAAATATGTCCTATAAATGATGAAATCTTTCAGATGCTCTTTTTTCCCCATCAAACACCATCATAGCTGCCTCTTCTAGAAGAGATAAATATTCAATCAAAGGAATTTAACTTACCCACACAGGAAATACCAAGTAAGTGAAGAATGTATTTTGCCCAGATTTCAACATTCATTTGTAAAGATATCACTTACAATTTGTCCCTCAGTACATATGTTTTCTACCAACAGATTGCTAAACAATGAGTTTCTGGTGTTAAACAGGTGGGAGAAAATAGACTAGATTGCTTCTGGGAAATTACAAACTTCTTGACCCCAAGTTTCTTATGCAAACAAAGGCCCATATTTTAAAATATTGACATATTTCTGCCATTAGTATATGGCAGCAAGTCCTAGATTACCACTGTCTCTGAAGAAGTAGATATAAATATCAGTAATATCATTTACAAATCATGTTGACACCACCCTTCTGGAAATGCTATTATTTAATAAGCAGTAAAAATTTATTTATTCCCTAGAATTTTTATAAGTCGTTCTACAGAACTTCATCAGAGTTTTGAGATCAATATAACATAAAATAGAGGAAAATGGCTGAAGAATTGGAATGATCTAGGTTCAGGAATTTGATTTCTTACCCAAAGTCTATTACCCTGGACAAGTTTCTTAAGACTACAAATTTCAGAGAAGCTATGATATGCTTTGGTAGAGAGTAGATTTCCTCAATGAGCATTCCCTACACTAATTAACTTAATGAAAAACAAATAATGGAAAACCATTCATTAAATGCTTATTGCATACCAAGCACAGTGCTGAGTGTGAAATCCTAATAGAAACAGTATAATGTCTTGGTTCTCAAGAACCCTGTATTCTAATTGGGGTAGAAAACGTTGGTCCAGTAAACAACTACAACCACAATCAACATGTTATGATTAGAGAGAGTAACAGAGACAGACAGAGACAGAGACAGGGAAAGAGACAGAGACAGAGAGAAAGAGAGAGACAGAGAGATATCTGAACTAAGGGTATGAAAATATTTTTCTTCTCAAATATGTCATAGATCTGTTTCATGGGTTGATTACATGGGCTGATTTCTATGAGTAGAAATTAACCAGACTCTGAATATGATAGAAGGGAAAAAAAGGCAATCTGGTTTGCGTGATAAGTTTTATAGCGATTATTTCCAAGCTTAGTTTTGCTGTTAAAGCAAATTTTTAGCATCCTGTTGTTGCTTAAGCATAGTACAATGATCTATCCATCTTTCAGATAAACCAAAATGTAATGAAAAGAAATGTGGTGGATATGAATATGTCATAGCATTTTATTAGTTTTACTCCTAAACAATAGGATAGAGATAGACACTGACTTTTTATTTCATTTGTATGGACAACTCCTAGGTGACTTACCTTCTGTTAGTGAAACTCAGCATTTTTTCTGCAACTTATTGTCTTAGAGGGTTGCATAAAATACCAAATGCTATAAAAATACTAAAATTAAAGTAATTTTCTTTTATGAGGTAAAAAGTGAGTTTAAACTGTCGTGAAAATGAGGTCCACACATGGGAAGTTACATGTCAAAATGGATAGAGGACTGGACCTGGAATCAGGAAACCTGAATTCAAATCCAACCTCAAACACTTACTAGCTTTGTGGCCCCAGGGAAGTCAATTAACCCTGTTTCCTTCAGTCTGCTCATCTGTAAAATGAGCTGGAGAAGAAAATAGTAAGTTACTCCATGATTATTGCCAAGAAAACCCTAAATGAGGTCATGAAGAGTTGGACTCAACTGAAAAATAGCTCAACAAAGTTGCATCCACATCTAATTCATTACTACTTCAACCTAGCCAGTACTCCACAAATGGTACATATAGCTCTGGAATATCATCTAGATAATTACTTTATTTTGCCTATGAGAAAACTGAAGGCCAAAAAGGTTAAATGAATTGTCCATATAATGTGTGGCAGAGTCAGGATTTTAAATCATGTCCTCTCACTCCAAATTAATCCCTATCTACAGTGATTCATGATTCCCATACATCAACATAGAATAAAAGCATCATTACCATCACAATATAATTATGAAATATAGTCTAACAGTCATTTTTAAGTGTTTGGAGAAATTGAGAGTATAGCCGATTACCTTCTTTTCTTGTCCTGTTTATTTTTAAAGGAGTAAAGAAAATCTGAGTGCAGCATGGTAGATAGGATGTGGGCCTTAGTGTATAAGACCTGAGACTTTCCTCTGATGCATACTGCCTGGTTGATCCGGGCAACTTCCTTACTTTTTCAGTGCCTGGAAACTCTTCAAGACTATACATTCCAAATGATATATTAAATTCCATTGATGATAGTTTCTACATTGGATTCCCCATATGAATAAAATCACACTTCAGTGCCTGTCATCCACATCCTACTCCCTTCACCAAAAAAAAGAAGAGTAGCTTCAGAAACGATTATTTTGATTACCAGTGTTCAAGTGGGCATTGCTTAGGGTCCTAGTGGGCATCATCTATAGGTAATAAATGAATACATATTTAACCAAAAAAGCACTTAGCACAGTGCTTGTAACACATTAGATGCTATTTAAACATATATGTCTTTCCTTATAGGTAGATACTATGTATATGCTTGAGTCAAGGGAGGTATATAAAGAAATGTATCTTTTCCTTCTGCAAAGTCCGCTAAGAGAATCCTTTGATCTGTGTAAACTAGTATTCTATCAATAACTGTAATTCCTTAAAAAATGTGTGCACTAGTCTCTTTTGAAAATACAGCTTGATTAACTCTACCTCTTTTTATTTGTTCTCAATGGGTTTTTTGCTGTTGTTGGTTTTTTTTTCTGTTTTTTTTTTTTTGCTGAAAATAAGGGATTTTATCTCTCTTCATTGCTCCCATTCAAATAACTTTCCCTGAACTAACATCACTTCACTGCCAATCATTTTGACAATGACAACACTTACCCATAGATCCAGTTTATGTCTGGAATGACTAATGTCATATTAACACCATATCAACTACTGGTAGAGCAAGCCAAAGCTGGAACTAAGGCAGATGCCTTGTCACAGATGCTAGTAAATTGTCTGCCTGTCATTTAAATGGACAAAAGCATTTCTGGCAATCTCAGGCTCTGACACTTCTTAAGCAATGAAATGTACTCTATGGCTTCCCAGGAATGGGTGGCCTTAAATCTAGCATGAATGTGGCTGGACTAGTGTTTATATAGAAGTAACATCACAAATTGAATGTGATATTATACATTTAAATCTATATTGCCTATGTAAATTCAATATTCAAAGCATATTAATGTTGCTAATTCATAATACCTGGAAAGCAGAAAGGAACCATTTCCATTCCTTTTCTTCATAAATGACCATTAAGAAATAGAGTTGACAGATAAGAAAGAGGAGTAGATTCAGGTCTTTGACCTTTAACCTTATGACTTTGGGCCAGAACTTGATCTCGCTGTATCCAACATTTGTCAGACTTTAAAAGCAGAATCAATGTAGCTCAGTGGATATTACTGAAACTAGGAAAAATGGGTTCAAGTGCCACCTGTAATACATTCTGCCTGTATGACCCCAGCAAGCCACTTAATCTAAAAGTGCCCAAATAATATTTTAAAACAGTAAATTCTAAAAATATAACATTAACGACCTTCATTGGTAGAAGAATTCTTTCACCTCACCCAAAAGTTCCCTAAAACAAAAAGTCATCAGTATTCTTTCATATGGCCAAATGACATACTACTATAGTGACCCAAAGGGATCTAAACAAAACCAAACAAAAATGGAAAATAATTCTATTAAATAAAATTCTGTTAAATGCCAACTCTCTTCCAGATTCTGATAAACATGTATTCCATCAACTGTTAAATTTTCATCAAGTGTATGAGGACTCTGATGAAAAGCTTATACTCTAGATTTATGTTTAAACAATAGTTGGCATCAGTAGCCACTGTTCTTGTCCTGCTTAGTAAAAAGGATAATGCATTCTGTGTGTATGAGGATTTCCTTGGCAGTTATACATAGCCACTCTATAGGCAGCAGTACTGAGGAAACATTGACCTCTTTATTTTTTAATGGTTCTTATAGAGTAGACAACCTTCATTCTATCAGCCTCATATCCCTCTATGGGAAAGGACAGACATATCACCTGTGACCCAGTAAACATTTCATCCCAAAAGAATTTAGACTCACATGACTTGAGTTCATCCTGTGGGCCTGACACACAGTATTTTCTATCTCACTAATAACAACTTAGATTTCTCCAGGAAAATCTCTAAAACAGAGCATGTCTCATATTCAGTCTTCCCAAATGAGGGTAGCAAGTTTCCTATGCAAAAATAATCATAAAATCATAGTTTTCAGTTTTGCTTCAAAAAATGACATAAATTTATTATCTATTGCAGTTCTCCTCATAGGGATTACCATTATTTCTTATTTTGATAATTGCATTACATTATAGGAGGCAGCTAGGTGAGTTTGTGGATAGAGTACTGGGTTTGGAATTAGTAAGACCTGAGGTCAAATCTGGCCTCAGATTATCACTAGCTGTGTGACCCTGAGGAATTCACTCAAGCTTGGTTTTATTTAAACCACTGGAGAAAGAAGTGGCAAACCACTCCAGTATCTTTGCAAAGAAAACCTCATATGGGGTCATAAAGAATCAGACTTGACTGGAAAACTGAAGAACAATGAATGAAATATAATTGATTGCTTTTTTAACCTTATGTATTTCCTGTTAGGCATTTTAAAACATTTTTATAAAGCATCCATAGCTTTCAGGAGACTCTAAAAGAGGTTCTTGACTCTTTACAAAAAGATTAAAAACCATTTATTTATTTATTTATTTGGTTATCTATTTATTTGTTTGTTTGTTTGTTTGTTTATTTGTTTATTTTTTAGTGAGGCAACTGGGGTTAAGTGACTTGCCCAGGGTCACACAGCTAGTAAGTGTTAAATGTCTGAGGTCGGATTTGAATTCAGGTACTCCTGACTCCAGGGCCGGTGCTCTGTCCACTAGCTGCCCCTAAAACCATTGATTTATGTGGAGTGGATTATTATAGATTTATCCATTTTGAATCATTTCTTGAGCATGCACCATGGCTGTTTTTGCTTTGTAATATTTCAGAGTCCTACTTATGTAACCTTGATATAATTGAATCAATTGCTTATATAAAAATAAAATGATTCACTCAATATGGCACTTAATTTCTGTCAAAAAATCAGTAAAATAAAATAAAACAATAAAAATAAAATAATATATAATCAAATGTTCAAAGTTTGACTATAACCTATCTAGGTCTCATGCTCTCCCTAGACAGTATATAGGCCCTTTTCACCCTGAGAGGTCTAAGAAAGGCTGTTTTCATTTGGCCTGGCTCTCATGATCATTCTCTTCAAGCAGGCAAAAGATTCTGACGATATATCACAGTTAAAAACAGATATTCAATGCACACATTCAGCAAGGACAATTACCAGTTTGAACACTCAGAAATACTACAAGACCTGCCCTGCGATCCAATGACAAATGTAACTTTAATAACATGCTTTTAGTGTTCTGAGCAGGTACTTTTGAATAAGCCTTGCCCCAGCTAACTCATTGTTCATGAATGATAAGTCTTCATATATTCTCTGTCTCTTCAGATCTCTGAGCCAACTTTAAGCACGGAAATTTAGTTGTTTTAGAACATAGATATCTTCCATTATCTCTTCACCATGTCTATTCCCACTAATTTTTATGCATTAATATATCCCCATACCTGAAATCCTTAACTTTATCCCCTGAACTTTTTTTAATATGTCGATATGTATATCAACACACATCTACATACACACACACACATGCAGTTAGTTTGCTTTGTAAATAAATGCACTTTATTTTATACATTTAAAACCATTTTTTGAGTGGTAGAACATAGACCACTAAATTGCCAAAGGGGCCTATAACACAGAAAAAAGGTTAAGAACCCCTGCTCTCTACCATGGAACCATTCAACATATGTTTACATCTCACATAGACTTCAAGTCAGATATGTCACCATGTAATCAATTCAAAATGAAAGATCCTGGTATTGTCTGACACTTCATTTAGTTATCATTCACTATGCTTAAATTCCTGTTGTCATTTCTCTTCTATTTAATTCACATAAAATGAGTTTCTGAGTTCACCAGCTTCTACTTTCTAGATTACTTTTGAAATCCATTCTTATTATATATACCTTATTTCCATGCTTTAAATATTTCTACCTTTTCCCATTGTCCTCTCTCACTTGTAAATTCTACATTCTTGAGAAATGGCAAACCTAAGATCATTTGTCTTCATTTTTGACCATGATCTCACTCTACTCAAATGACTTCACTAGCATTTCACTGTTTTGAAATTACATTTAAATGTATTATCCTTTATTTCAAAGACTATTTATGCACAGTGACACTCCTCCATTTTCTCCATTCTCTCCATGCATTCTCTTCTCATTGTTAACTCACTGCCTTTCTATGCTTAGCCTGCAGGTGTAAAATAAATCTTCTGTGATATATATATATGCATGCATATGTATAAAGAGATATGTTTATATGTATATATACACATATACATTTATATGCATCACAGATTTATAAAGATTTATATATACATATATAGAAGCATACATATATGTACAATACATACAATACAATATGTGTATACATAATTTGTATATGTGTTTAAACAAACATGAATATCACATATAGTGTACATGTACATAATATGTGAGTACATATATATGTATGCATATACATATACTTCTCCACTTTCATCATAATTATCTATTCTTTAAATTTCTTCTCAAGGCCTTCACAATTTGCCAATTATTTTGGGATGCACCTACACTTCCTCTGATATTAACATTAGATAAATTAAAGTCAATATATTTTTAAATTATTCAATTTGGTTACTTGATAATATATAGCAAAAATGATTAGTTGAATAAAATATTTGGCTTTTTTGACTAAGTACTTTGATGTATTAGTATAGATTCTTTCCAGCAGAGAATTGCATCAACAGTATTTTTTTATCTTTGCACTCTTTCAGTATCTTACCTCCAAGAAAAAGAACATTTCATGCATTTCTAGTTATCAATGTATATAAGCCACACCCTGAAGTTTAGTCTACCATTGTTTATGAGTCACACATTGGAAAATACTATTTTTGTATCTGTCCAGACATGATTTCATCAGCATAGGAAATGCCTAGAATGGAAAAAAATCTTTCCACTGCATTATATTTACAAAGAGTCAAAAACTGAGAGTTATGGAGTTATCTAGGGCACTGATAGCAACTACAACAACAATAGTTAACTTTATATAGTACTTATGTGCCAGCTAAATGCTTTGCAATTATTATTTTACTTAATCCTCTCAACCCTGGGAGGTAGATAATTGTACCAATTTTTGCAGTTGAGAATACTGAGATAAAAGAAAGTCAAGTAATTTATCTCATGTCATAAAGCTAAGGGTTATATTTGAACTTAATTTCTCCTGAATGTGGATTTACCACTCTTTCCACTGCGCAACCGAGTTGTATAAGGTCATGCAGCTTGTCTATACTAGAGGCAGATCTTGAACACATTCTTTCCTTATTCCTATATCTGGCTCTATCTACTACACTGTGATGTTTTATATGCTATATTTAATATATTTCCATTATGTAAAATGCCATTTTTATTTTTATATTATTACATCTAAGCCTGGTTAGATAGGTCTATTTCTATTAATGGCACATGTTTTTTGTATCTAACATATATGAAATGGAAAAAATAGGAAAAATGGAAAACTAATGGTGCAATTTGACCCCACTCTATTGAATTCTACTCTAATGCGTTCCTATGGTGTATTCAGTTCCCAAATATAATAAAATCTACACCGAAGACTCTCCAATGTCCCTTCCAGCAGTGCAGTCTACATACATTTGATTCTATTCTACATACCACATGCCAAATGATGTTAAGCATTTAGAAAAGCATTCCACCTTCTCTTTGTAGTCTTGTTGAACGATCATACATATTGAAGTAAACCTGAGCTTTGATTCCTAGTTAGCAGAATGAAATATTTACACAGCTAATATTGCCAAGGCATATATAGGGGATTGGAGAGGAAAGCATTATCTAGCACCAACTATGTGCCAGGCGCTGTGCTAAGGGTTTTAAAAACATAATTCTGAGAACAACTCTGCAAGGTAAATGCTCTTATTATCTCTAATTTACATTTAAGTAAACAACCAGAGACTGAGTGACTTACCCAGAATCACACAGCTTGTAAGTATGTGAGACTGGATTTAATCTCAGGTCTTCCTTGACTCCAGGTCCAGACCTCTATCCACTGCACTTCCTACATGGAAATCCATAGTACAGAAGCAGGAAGCTTCTTTAAAGAAATCTTTGTTTCTCTGGGAGATTCTCTCACAAAAGATGCAAGAAATGAAATCTGAAAGATATGCTAAAATGTGCATCCTGGGATCCATTTACATGAAAATCCTAGTAATGCATTTCATATCCATAGTGCTAGGAAAAGGTTCTCTTCACTTCTTCACATCCCATCATTCACTTCTCAACTCACCATTATCAAGTTTTTATATGTTATAATCAACTTAAACTGTTCTCTCCAACATTGTCAGTAATCTCTTGTCAGCCAACAATCATTCATTAAGCAAACATTATGATTCAATAACTGTACTAAATGCTGGAGGTACAAATAAAGGTAAAAACAGCCCTTACTCCATGCCCTCACAAAGTATCCATTATAATGGGTAGGACATGGAAATAACTAAGTAGTACAAGATATGTTTAGAGTAGATCGTAGATAGGAAGATTTTGGAGTTAGGACAACTGAAAAAACAAAAACAACCTGCTAATTGTTTGATTTAAATTGAGTCTTGAAGAAAGTCAAGGAAAGTGAAATAAAAATAAGTGGATAAAAGAAAATTTGAATTATGGAGACAGCTGGTACAAATCCACAAAAGCCACAAATGGAGGGTTATATGGGAAGGAACATGCATTCCTTTGTGGTCATATTGTAAAGAGTGTGGAGGGGAGTTAAGAGTAAACAAACAAAGAAACAACAACAACACCTGGAAAGTTAAAAAAGCACCTGGGTTATGAGAAGCTTTAAGTGTCAAATGGAGTTTATATTTCATCCTGGAGGTTACAAATAGTTATAAGAGGTCATAGGGTAGGACCTACTCTTTTTTTTGTTTGATGGTTTGGTTTGGTTTGGTTTTTAAGTGAGGCAATTGGGGTTAAGTGACTTGCCCAGGGTCACACAGCTAGTAAGTGTTAAGTGTCTGAGGCCGGTTTTGAACTCAGGTACTCCTGACTCCAGGGCCAGTGCTCTATCCACTGCGCCACCTAGCTGCCCCGACCTACTCTTTAAGGAGAATTTTTTTTTTTAATCTTGTTAAGGGAGGGGAAGATGGATTGAAATGGGAAGAGCCTTGAGACAATGAGACCAGTTAAAATTTTATTTCAATAGTACAGGTGAAAGGGGATGATAGTTCTTATGCAACTGGAGAGGGGGGAACTCTGTAACAAAGGATCTGGGTAAATCTAGTCCTTATGCCCTGATAGAATTCACACATCAGCTTCAGAAACAGTTAAGTGTTTTGGGTCAGGTAACAATATGGTTAAGTTTTTATTTGCCTAATGCTATGGAATTATTTTCATATTTGAATGACAATAACTGGTCAAAGTTCAAATATCTGTTCTTTCTGTATTTTCTCAGTAAAGATTCCTTTGTAAAAGTTCATTCTTATTAATTGGTTAAGTCAAAATTGAGCATTATTTAACTATTCTCAGTAATATAATGATCCAAGACAATCCCCCAAAAGAAATTAAGAAGCATAATATCTGCCTCCAGAGAAAATTGATGCTCTGATTCTATAATATCAGGGTGGTTCTTGATAATTTCCTGGAATATGGTCTCCAGAATCATTTTCTGATCATGGCTTTCAGGCAGTCCAATAATTCTCAAATTGATTGGACACAGATGGAAACCAGCTATTTTTCACTTTCTTCCTTTTTTTCTTCTTTTATTCACATCTTTTTATAGAAAATAACAAATATGGAAAAGTTTTACATAATTGTGCATGTTTAACATCTGATTGTTTACCACCTCAGGGAAGGGGGAGAAGAGGGAGAGAAAGAAGGAGGGAGAGAATTTGAAACTCAAACCTTTAAATTAGAATTTTAATTAGAAATAGAGTATCAATGACTAAGTATAGCTGCAAGTGATAGAGAAAATATACTGGTCTAGAGGCTTGACCAGTATGTTTTAGAAAAAGCTGGATCACAATCCTTAAGGTGTGTCCCTAAAAACCTTTGGTTGATATGTAGCCTTTCTCAGGGATGGATTTTCCAGCTATCTGATAAACATTTTCATCTGGTTATTCCATAGACATGTTAAAGGCAGAAGTAATTATTTTCTCTACTCACTTACCTAATCCAGCCTTCTTAATTACCCTATTTCTATGAAGAAAATCACATTGTTACAGTCACTTGCATTCAGAATCAGGAGACTTCCTCATCTTTTCTCTCTTATCCATTTCCTCCCCATCTCACCCCCACATCCAATCAGCTGCCAAGTATTGAAAAGTACTTCCACAATATAATCTGGTTTTATAATTATCACTCCTTCCACCCTGGTTGAGTAATTAGGCATCGCTCCCCACTCCAATCAATCTTCCATAAACTGGTAACTGATATTCCTGAAACACAGGTCCAACCATATTACTCCCTTATTCAAGAAACTTCAGTCATTTTTCATTGACTAAGATACAATAAAATTTTTCTGGGTGTTGTCATTAAAATTCATCAGAATTCTAGCCACTGTTGAGAGACATTTCAATATGAGAGACATATAAATAAAATATGAAATGAAAATGTTCATTCTGGAATCAGAAAAACCTTAATTCAAATTCTGTTTCTGACATTTACTACCTTTGTGACCTTGGTCAAACAACCTAACCTCTCTGAGCCTCAGTCTCCTTATCTTTAAACTGAGCAGGGTGAATTGTAATGTCTCTGATATGCCTTCCAGTTCTATCTATATCTATGTTCCTATGCTTTTTCCAAGAAAATTGCATATTCCTCCATCATATGATCTAGAATCCTAGCAAAGTGATCTACTTGTTGGTCCCCATAGAGTACATTTTATTTCTTGCTTCCATACCTTAGTTCATGCATTATGTCAGTTACCAAGTACAGAAAGTCTTTCTTGATTCTTGCAGTTATTAGGATTACTTTGCATGTATTTTATATATTTTTTGGGGTTTTTTTATACATGCTGTTTCCCTCAAATAAAATGTAAGATTTTTGAGGTTTGAAATTATTTGTTTTTGTCACTATATCTCCAGAAGAGTGCCTAGTACATAGGAAGTAGTTAATAAAACTTTGTTGAATTGAATCAAACTACCATGCTTTATAAAAATCATGTACCTGAAGGGTATGAAGACATAGACATTCATATAAATGAATATTTTAAAAGGATGGTGGAGCTACAACAATGAAATTCTAATTTAGATTCACACAAAATCTTAAATTAAGAGACTTCAGAGGTCATTTGGTCTATTCCATTCTTGAACAAAAATCTTCTCATAAATACTGTCAACAACCTTTACTCGGAGACATATAGGTAGGGAACCCTACCATTTTTTAATGAAACCAGTCCCATTTTTCATGATATCTCATTATTATGTATCTTTCCTTTACAACAGGAAGAGAAGTGGCAAAAACATATTTTTTTAAAAAATTAGTAATAAACATGATTACACCCTGCAAGTCACATTTCATGTCCATAAAAAAATACCTTGAAGAGGCAGAGCCAAGATGTCAAAGAAAAGCCAGCAAGTTGCCTGAGTATCTGGTTCTCCCAAAAAGCTTCTAAATGGTTTCTGAAACTACAGAACCTACAAAATGACAGAGAGACACAATCTTCCAACCTGAGATAATTTAGAAGACTTCAGGAAAGGTGTGTCTCCCTCTGGCAAAAGGGGAGCACAGCATACCTCAACTCAGGACAGCATGGAGGGGGTCTGGGCAAGTCAGCAGGAAGCTCTAGGCCACAGCCAAGCAATTAAGGCCCCATGATCCTGGCTCAGCAAGCTGGTGGCACAGCAGGCCAGTGTTGATATTCACCAGCACCAGTTGAGAGGGCAGGCTGTCAGCTAGAGGGCCACACATAGGACAGGCACAATCAGGCCTGGCCATCCCACTGTGCTAGGAACAAGCTCATGGAGGAAGCCCAGTGTGGTGAGAAACCCACAAGCCATAGAGGACTCAGAATAGAAAGCCAGTGAAACAGCCCCTATTCCCCAGCACAAGAAGCTTGAGACAGTGTCTCTGGTGCCCCAGGAGAAGACTTCAACTTAAAAAAAATAAGCTACAGTATGAGTAATAAACAATAAAAAGCTCTTACCATTAAGAGCTCCTGTGTTGATAGGGAAGAGCTAAACACAAACTTAGATGAGGACAATACTTTCAAATTGCCTACATATGAGGCATCGAGAGGGAAGAGCTCAAAAAGGTTTTTCAAAATCAATAGAGAGAGCTAGAAGAAAAGATGGGGAGAGAAATGAAAGCAACACAAGAAAATTATGAAAAAAGAATCAGCAGCTTGGAAAAGGAAGCACAAATATGGACTGAAGAAAACAATTCCTTAAAAAATTAATTTGGCCAAATGGAAAAGGAGATCCATAAACTCACAGAACACAACAATGTCTTAAAAATTCGAATTGGACAGTTGGAAGATAATGACTCCATGAGGCACCAGGAATCAATCAAACAGAATCAAAAGAATGAAAAAAACAGAAGAAAATGTGAAATCTTTCAATGGAAAGACAACTAACCTGGAAAATAGATACAGGAGAGACAATTTGAGAATTATTGGACTACCTGAAAGCCATGATCAGAAAAAGAGTCTAGCACCATATTCCAGGAAATTATCAAGGAGAATTTCCCTGATATTACAGAATCAGAGGATAAAATCATTATTGAAAGAATCTACCAATCACCTCCTTAAGGAGATCCTAAAATGCAAACTCAAAGGAATATTGTAGCCAAATTCCAGAATTATCAGGTGAAGGAGAAATTACTCCAAGCAGCCAGAAAGAAGCAATTTAAATATCATGGAGCCACAGTCAGGATTGCACAGGACCTGGCAGCTTCTACATTAAAGGAACACAATGTTTGGAATATGATATTCTGAAAGGCAAAGGAGCTTGGATTGCAGCCAAGAATCTATAACCCAGCAAAACTGAGCATTTTCTTTCAGGGTAAAAGATGGACATTCATTGAAATAAGGGACTTTCAAGGTTACCTAATGAAAAGACCAAAAATGAATAGAAAATTTGATCTTAACATACAAGACTCAAGAGAACTTTAAAAAGGTAAATGGGGGGGAGTTATTCAATAAGGTTAAAATGTTTACATCCCTACACAGGAAAATAATCCTTATAATTCTTGAGAACTATATATCTGTTTGGGTAGACAGAAAGATTATACACAGAGGGTATAAATATAAATTGTATTTGATGCAATGATATAAAGAAAATTAAGGGGTTAAAATGTGTTTATGGGGAGAAGAGGAAAGGGGAGGTGGAATGAATTAAATTACATCATATAAAGAGGTGCAAAAAACCTATTACAATAGAGGAAAAAAGGGAGGGGTGAGCATTGTTTCAACCTTACTCTCACTAGATTGATTCAAAGGGGGAATAACATATATGTTCATTTGGATAAAGAAATTTAGCTTATTTTTGAGGGAAGCAAAAGAGTAAGGGGAAAAGGGGGGACCGATAGAAGGGAGGACAGAAGCAGGGGAGAATAAGGTAAAGAAAAGGGAGGGGAGCTGATAAAAGGGAGGGCAGATTGGGAGAGGCAGGGGTAAGAAGTAAAACATTGGTGAGGAATAATAGCCTAAAAGGGGGGGGGGTGGAGTACAAAGGGGGTAAATAGTATTTAAGGAAATAGAAAGTTATCAAGAATAACTGTGAACGGAATGGGATGAACCCTGACATAAAATGGAAGTGAATAGCAGAGTGGATTAAAAACCTGAATCCTAAAATATATTGTTTAGAAGAAACAAATTTGAATCAGAGAGATACACACAGAATAAAGGTAAAAGGTTGGAGCAGAATATGTTATGCTTCAGCTGAAGTAAAAAAGCACGGGTAGGAATCCTCAACTCAGACAAAGCAAAAGCAAAAATAGATCTAATTAATAGAGTTAAGGAAGGAAACTACATCTTGCTAAAAGGTACTATAGATCATCAAGTAATATCAATACTAAACATATATGCAGCAAGTGGTACAGCATCCAAATGCTTAGAGGAGAAGTTAAAAGAGTTATAAGAAGAAATAGACAGCAAAACTATACTAGCAGGGGATCTGAATCTTCCCCTCTCAAAATTAGATAAATCTAGTCACATCATAAATACGAAAGAACTTAAAGATGTAAATAGATTATGATTAATGTCTAGAGAAAATTTAATGGGGATAAAAAGGAATATACCTTTTTCTCAGTGGTACATGGCACATAATCACCATGTATTAAGGCACAAAAAACTCATAATGAAATGTAGAAAGGCAGAAATAGTAAATGCATCCTTGTCGGATCATGATGCAATAAAAATTACATGTAATAAAGAGCCGTGGAAAGATAGACTGAACATTAATTGGAAACTAAATATTCTCATTCGAAAGAATGAATGGGTCAAACAACAAATCACAGAAACAATCAATAACTTCATCCATATTAATGAGATAATATACACAAACTTATTGGATGCAGCCAAAGCAGTGCTTACAGGAAATTTTGTATCTCTAAATGCTTACATGAATAAAAAAGAGAAAGAGGAAATCATTGAATTGGGCATGCAACTAAAAAACTAGAACAAGCACAAATTAAAAATCCCCAACTAGGGCAGCTAGGTGGTGCAGTGGATAGAGCACTGGCCCTGGAATCAGGAGGACCTGAGTTCAAATCCGACCTCAGACACTTAACACTTACTAGCTGTGTGACCCTGGGAAAGTGACTTAAACCTAATTGCCTCACCAAAAAAAAAAAAATCCCCAACTAAATACTAAATTAGAAATCCTGAAAATCAAAGGAGAAATTAATAAAATTCAAAACAAGAAAACCATAGAATTAATCAATAAATCTAAGAGCTGGTTTTATGAAAAAAAAAAACCTATAAAATAGATAAAGCTTTGGTTAATTTGATTTTTAAAAAAAGAAAGAAGAAAACCAAATTACCAGTATCAAAAATTAAGGGGTAGAGGCAGCTAGGTGGGGCAGTGGATACAGCACCAGCCCTGGATTCAGGAGGAACTGTGTTCAAATCTGGCCTCAGACACTTAAAAGTTACTATCTGTAGTACCCTAGGCAAGTCACTTAATCTCAATTGCCCCACCAAAAAAAAAAGGGGGGGGGGGTGTTTTCACCACTAATGAAGTGGAAATTAAAGCAATAATTAGGAACTATTTTGCTCAATTGTATGCCAATACATTTGACAATCTAAACAAAATGGATTAATATTTACATAAATCCAAATTGCCCAGGCTAACTGAAGAGGAAATAAAATCCTTAAATAAGCCCATATTAGAAAAAGTAATAACTCCATAAGAAAAAATCTCCAGGGCCATATGGGTTTATGGTTGAATTCTACCAAACATTTAAAGAACAATTAATTCCAATATTATTCAAATTATTTGGAAAAATAGGTTAGGAAGGAGTGCTACCAAATTCCTTTTATGACACAAATATGGTGTTGATACAAAAACTAGGCAGAGCCAAAACAGAGAAAAAATTATAGGGCAATTTCCCTAATGAATATTGATGCAAAAATCTTAAATACGATATCAGCAAGGAGATTACAGCAAGTGATCACCAGGATAATTGACCAGGTGGGATTTATATCAGGAATGCAGGGCTGGATTAACATTAGGAAAACTATCAACATAATCAACCACATCAATAAGAAAACTGACCAAAATCATATGATTATCTCAATAGATGCAGAGAAAGCTTTTGACAAAATACAGCACCCATTACTAATAAACACACTAGAAAGCATAGGAATAGGTGGAGCTTTCCTTAAAATAATTAGCAGTATCTAACTAAAACCATCAGAAAGCATTATATATAATGGAGATAAGTTAAAGGCATTCCCAATAAGTTCAGGGGTGAAACAAGGATGGCCATTATCACCTCTGTTATTTAATATTGTACTAGAAATGTTAACTTTAGCAATCAGAGAAGAAAAAGGAATTAAAGGAATTAGAATAGGCAAGGAGGAAATAAAACTGTCAGCTGTTGCAGATGATATAATGTTATACTTAGAGAATCAACTAAAAATTACTTGAAACAATTAAAAATTTTAGCAAAGTTGCTGGATATAAAGTATATCCACATAAATTATCAGCATTTCTATACATGACCAACAAAGTACAGAGATAGAAAGAGAAATTTGATTTCAAGTAATGGTAGACAATATATAATTCTTGGGAGTATCCTTGCCAAGACAAACTTAGGAACACAGATTTATGGAAAGGAGAATGGTTTATGACCAAACAAGAGAAAGAGAATATTATGAAATGCAAAGTGCATGTTTTTAATTATGTTAAATTAAAAAAGGTTTTTTAGAAACTGAAGCAATGCATCCAAAATTAGAAGGGAGGCAGAAAGCTGGGAAACAATATTTATATCCAGTATTTCTGACAAAGGCCTCATTTCTAAAACATATCAGGAATTAAATCAAATTTATAAGAATCCAAGTCATTTCCCACTTGAAAAATGGTCAAGGGATATGAACAGACAATTCTCTGATGAAGAAATCAATGCTATGTATTGTCATATGAAAAAATGCTCTAAATCACTATTGATTAGAGAAATGCAAATTAAAGCTCTGAGGTACCACCTGACACCCATCAGATTGGCTAATATGACAAAAAAATTAAAATGATAATTGTTGGAGAAGCTGTGGAAAGACTGGAACACTAATGCATTGTTGGTGGAGCTGTGAACTGATCCAACTATTCTGGAGAGCAATTTGGAACTATGCCCAGAGGGCTATAAAGCTGTGCATACCATTTGACCCAGCAATACCACTATTATGTCTTTTTCCCAAAGAGATCATAAAAATGGGAAAAAGGGCCACATGTACAGAAATATTTATAGCTGCTCTTTTTGTGGTAAAGCAATTAGAAATTGAGGGGCTGCCCATCAATTGGGGAATGGCTGAACAAATTGTGGTGTATGAATGTAATGGTATACTATAGTGCTGTAAGAAATGATGAGCAGGCAGATTTCAAAGAAACCTGGTAGAGGGGGCATCTAGATGGTGCTGTCGATAAAGAACTAGCCCTGGATCTGGAGGACCTGAGTTCAAATCCAGGCTCAGACACATGACACTAGCTGTGTGACCCTGGGCAAGTTGCTTAACCCTCATTGCCCTGCAAAAACAAAACCAACCAACAAACAAAAAGTCCTAGTTCAGGGAAACCTGGAAGGACTTATATGAACTTTATATGAACTGATGCTGAGTGAGATAAGCAGAACCAGGAGAACATTATACATGGTATCAACAACATTGTGTGTTGATGAACTGTGATAGACTTGACTCTTCTCAGCAATACAATGGTCCAAGATAGTCCCAAAGGACTCATGATGGAAAATGCTCTCCAAATCCAGAAATAAACAAAAAACTATGGAATCTAGATGCAGATTGAACCATACTATCTCTATTTTTTTCTGTTTTTCTTTTTTTGAGCTTTTTCCTTTTTGCTCTGATTCTTCTTGCTTATCATGACTAATGCAGAAATACTTTTAATGTGATTGTAACTATATAACCTATATCAGATTGCTTGCTGTTTTGGAGAGGGGGGGGAAGGAGTGGAGGGAGGGAGAAATAATTGAAACTAGAAATCTTATAAAACCAAATGTTGCAAACTATCTCTACATGTAACTGGAAAATAATAAAGTACTTTTATGGAAAAATATCCTGAAACAAGAGTAAAAGTTGAATATTAAAAATGTACAGAGAGAGATAGATAGATAGAGAGAAATCATTATGTCCACAATTTAATACTTCAATGATCTGACATTTCATCAGTGTAGGTACTCTTTCCACTGATTAAGATCATGACACGTCCTTGCCTTATTAGATGGAGTTCAAGAATTAAAAAGGTCAAAATAAATTTGTCGCCTGGAGGCCAATCATCTCGTGATGAGCCTCTTCAGCTTTAGTGGTGCTGGTTCTTCAGACAACAGACATACACTCATTTCAATATTTGTACTTGAAACCTTTTCCAGCTTGGCATGACCTGGTAGAATTTTTCATTCCACTGACATATGCTAGGAACTGAGAAATGCGATCATAACATGATAAAGGCATCAAAGTAGAAATTCAGTCAAGAAGGAGCCATGAAATGGCAATAAGGAAAAATAAGCCATATATACCCAATTTCAAGTGTGTCATATTGTGAGACCTCCTTTAAAAACTTCATAGTCATAAAATGACAATATAGGAAATTTGAAAGAGATTTTAAAAGCTCAACATTCTCTATTCCTATAGTAAAGTATACATTATGATTTTTAAAATAATTTGACCATGGGGCAGCTAGGTGGCACAGTGTATAAAGCACCAGCCCTGGATTCAGGAGGAACTGAGTTCAAATCCGGCCTCAGACACTTGACACTTACTAGCTGTGTGACCCTGGGCAAATCACTTAACCCTCATTGTCCTGCAAAAAAAAAAAAATTAAAAAATATTTTGACCATTAGTTAAATTAAATATTTAAAGGGATATAGAAAAAATATTATTTTGTGTGGACGTGTATGCTAGTTTTTCATATCAGTACCCTGTGCTCAAACCTCTTTTCAGCAAATTCAGTTTAAAAAAAGTTTGAAATAAAAAGGAATCTATTCAGAATTTTATCTGCTGCCTATTGATTATTTTTTTCTTTTACAATTAAGTTTTAATATAATAGAAGAAATATCTATGGAGTATCCTGCAAGGATCATTATGGTTATATGGATCATTTTTATTGTCAAATAACCCATATTCATATGACACTTGAAGGTATGTAAATAATTTATTCAAAATTCCAGTAGTATGAGTATTATTATTCTTGATTTACAAAAGGACACAGTAAGATATTGAAGCTTAAGTTCTTGCTCAAGATCACAGTGTTTGCCAGTTTGGATGGATTGTAGTTTGTGGGAAAGGGAATAGTTTATAATAAGGTTGGAAAGGTAGATTGGGACCAAGATGTCAAGGCTTTTAAAAGCCAAGAGGGTTTATGTTTGAACCTTGAGGCAATAAAGATTCATTGCTGTTCATAGTAAAGTGACATGGTGGGACTTGTGCTTTAGAAGAATCACTCTTAAAGCTGTACATAGCTATATGTAGCAACTGTGTTGTAGTGATAAGAGTCAGGGAGATCAATTCTGAGGCTATTGTAATAGTCCAAATGAACTCCAGTGAGTAACTAAATTAGGGTGTTTACCATGTTAGTGGAAAGTAGGGAACACATGTGAGATATGTTACAAAACTAGGAAAAAAAAGACAATTGATCAATTATTTATAATGAGGGAAAGTGAATAATTGATACAAAAACAAAAGGAAACAGTACCGTCTTCATAAGTTGTAATGTTACCATATCTCTTTTCAGTCCAAATTGTTTACATTTTTGTTTCTTCCTCCTCCTTTGTAACCTCTCAATTCCTGCAATTTCTAGACCTCATCAAAGGCTCATAAAACTTACATCTCTATGGTTATTGTCAATATGATTGTATGAGCTTACTGCCTACAAGAAAGATTATTTAATGTTTGGAAGTCACAGGAGACTGAGGAAAGTTACCTCAATTGATTTTGTATATTCCTTTAGAGACAGTCATTAAATCTCTTAGAATTTATTATACTGATCTCTATGACCCCAAGTAATTGTCCTACTATCCTTACTTGGTCTCATTATATTCTGTTTGGCAATCATCTAGCATATATTAAATGCCTATTATGTGCCAAAAACTGTACTAAGTTCTGATAATACAAAGAAAGGCAACAAACAAACAAAACTAGTCACTTCTCCAAAATCCAATGAGGAAGACAACATATATACAAGTATATATACACAAGTTATACACAAAGTATTTTGGAAATCATTTCAGGCAGAAGACAATAAAATTAAGGAAGTTTGAGCAAAGCATCTTCTTTTTGGGTGAGGGCAATGAGGGTTAAGAGACTTTCCCAAGGTCACATAGCTAGTCAAGTGTCTGAGACTGAATTTGAACTCAGTTCCTCCTGGATCCAGGGCCAGTACTTTATCCACTGCACCACCTAGTTGCCCCAAGAGAAAAATTTCTTGTAGAAGGTGGGCCCAAACTCAGAAATCAAAGGGATCTTAGAGATCATCTACTCCCCACCTCCTCATTTTATAATTAGGGAAACTGATGCCCTGAAAGGTCAAATGATTTGATAATTGTCACACATGTAAGAAGTATCAGTCACAATTGAACCCAGTGTCTCTGATTCAAAGTTCAGCACTTTTTCTCACTTAACCATGCTATTTCCCTCGATTACTAGATCACGATTCAGAACACATGAAAAGGAAGGAGGGGGGGAGGATGGAACTAAAGTGGACTGAGCAAGACCCCCTACCCTGGTATTTAAATCTCTATAACAATCCATTAATCCCAATGTCATGTTTTTTAAGAAGAAAAGTGTTCAGTGGCATGGCAGGAAAATCTATACCCAAAATACAATAAATAAGTGCTGCCACTTCCTTTCTCCCCCAAAAATCTTAAGGTTATCTGATATTCCATTTTAAAATGATACAAAGAAAAATGATGTACTATCTGGCAAAGAAGAATAATTCCAACCATCTGAATCCCATGAATACTACAACCAAATCTTTCAAAAGGATTTTCATGGATTTCTTTTAAACAGAAGAGCCTGATTCTTCATTCCTTCTCCAGTTATGCATCACATTTTGTTCTGGCAGAATGCAGACAGTTGATAAGCAAATGAATGAAAATAGCAAGTCAATAAGAGTAGGAACATTTTTTGCTCAATATATCCAGAAGATGCCCACCAAAACAAAAGAGACTGGCTGGAAATCTCTCCCAAAGCATTCCCCTTCACATAGTGAAATTTGAAAGAGAGATGTGCTGAATGACCCAGTGATAACCTGGCTTCCTAAGAAAACAGGTCAGTTGTAGCAGAGTTCACTCCCCAAGGGTACTGTGGAAAAGTTCCAGTGGAATACACATTGCTCACATACCAGCATGATGTATTTCTGATGTAAAGGAAATCTATTTCCTTCTAAATTCTAGTTAAAAAAATATTAAACCAACCCTGTCACATTGTAAATGAAATAGAACTTTATTGACACAGTATTAATAGAGGGAATATATTTATTTTAGGGATCAAATGACTTTCTAATTTAGGAATGATTTTTAAAATGATGATGCATATGTTAAATTAATTTTTTTTCTTTTTTCCTTTTTTTGAAAAGTGAATAGATACTTAGTTATAATCACTATGATTATTATGGAATTATGCTTTAATGAATGCTTTACATATAACAAATATGATAATAAGAGGAAAGATCTAGATATGAACAATGTTGTTCATGTCCTTCATGTTATAGATGAAGAATATTGGGTGGTAACAGGTTAAGTGGGCTTGGTCAAGTTCACATGGCTGGTAAGTAGGAGAAGGACTTGAATCTAAGTCATTTGATGCCAGTTATGCTCTTCTCACTCTAACATCATTTTAAAGCATCTTTCCCCCCTTTTGTTTTGTGTTTAAACATGATTATATTATAGACTTGATTTCATTCAGATTTGTCATTGTGAGCATTTTGAAGACATAAGATTGTCATAATGCTATGTCATCGATGCCAGCTTCTTTCTCTAATCATATTCACTTGATGTTTGACAATTTTTTCCTAATGTGTCTAATATGTCCTAAGCACTTAATTAGACACCAGAGAACAGAAAGGGAAAAAATTGAGAGAGAAACATTCAGGAAGCCAGAGAGATAGATAGAGGAGACAGACATAGAGACTACCAACTAGATTCAGAAGTAAAATGTTGCTCAAGGAAAAATTAAATAATAATGAGTTTTAAAATGCTAACAATTCTATCCTAAATGTTAACTTTGGTTTTGTGTTCTTGGTTAAATCTTCATCCCAAAGAAATCCTTTAACTTTGTTTTAATTAATTTATCAATATTATTAGAATTGTTATTTATATCTAAAAGAAATATTTACAGATTTCCATTTTAAACATTCTAGAAACATAGCATAACGAAAAAATGGGGATCAATTTGCTCCCATTCTTCAAATGAGGTACAACATAAACTATAAACATTCTAGTGAGGAAGACAAGGGCATTCCTAGTTTAAAAGTAGCAATTAGTACATAGAGAGATTCACAAAACACTTTAACTTTCTATTTCTTTTCTCTTTTATGTTTGCCAGAAAAGCACTTGTATAGAGTGACATCACTTTCTTTCTAGATGAAAAGTTTGTATTGGAATTTCTCCTTTTAGAAAGTTTCTGAAAATTCCACCCCCTTTTTGACAAAAGCATCAGACCATAACACTTTCTCTCTCTCTCTCTCTCTCTCTCTCTCTCTCTCTCTCTCTCTCTCTCTCTCTCTCTCTCTCTCTCTCTCTCATTGGCTCTCCCTCTTAGAACCATGCAGTCTGAAACCATGAAACCATGAGAAGTTAGGGAGACTCATGGATAATATTGAATTAAATAATAATATGTTTGACCCAAACTGGTGCAATAGCAATAGCAATTAATTAAAAAAACTGCTTTAGCAAATAAAAACGCAATTATTTATGGACTTGAAATTGGGCAAAAGCTAAAAACTTTGGTTTGACTCATTGTTTTATTGATTATTTAGAATTAAGATAATGGTGGGAAAATGCAAATAATATACATTAAACTTAATTTACATCATGGAAACAGGATTTATTTTTATTTCTTTCTCTACTCCATCCGCCAAGAGGAAGTTGTTAAATATCATACTCTAGGCTTCACCTGCCCCACCTCAGAAGGTGCCGCTCAGGTAAGATGGTCTTGTATAGCTACCAAAGTCCAGGGAATCAAAACATCTCCTTCATTTTCAAAGAATGACACTTTCATAAGCTGTGTCTACATCCACAGAAAAGACAGTCTTACCAGCTATAAGCCATTTTAAAATCTTTTCTTTTTTACTTTACTTTTTATTCTGAATGTAAACACTAAAAAATACAGAGCATTTAAAGGCACAGCACAGCATCAAGGTGATTATATATGAAATCCTGAGATATAATTTTGTACTCCTTGCTATTTTTTAAAGTGACAAATTCTTCATCTAGTTTCAAAACTACCCTGATTATCTTTACTTTCTTTTAAACTTCATTCTATTCTCTTCAGTGAATTTTTCAAAAGGGGAAAAATGGGAGGTAGTTAGGTGGCACAGTGGATAAAGCACCAGCCATGGATTCAGGAGGACCTGAGTTCAAATCCAGCCTCAGATACTTGAGGCTTACTAGCTGTGTGACCCTGATCAAGTCACTTAATCCTCATTGTCCCCCAAGAAAAAAATTAAATTAAAAAAAAATTAAAAAGGAAAAATTATGTTACAATGGTTCTCTATTTTAAGCATGATTATTCTCAATCTTCTGAACCCTGATCCCCTTGTTATATAAAAGTAATAAAGGCAGGGAGATGGGGGAGATGGAAAAAAAGTGAATACTCAAAGTCAAGAAAAAATAATCCTTACTATGACAATATTAAAAAATGTATTTGTCTTTTTTGTACCTTCCATAATTTACCTTTCTGTCAGGAAGTAACATGTTTGCTTTCAATTTTATTAATGTTTTCTTTGATTTGGAGGGTTTCCATTTTGGTGTTTAATTGAGAGTTTTTGGTTTGTTGCTTTTCTAGGTTTTATTTTAATTGCATGGGACATCATGAATTTCCTCTTTCTCTCCTTTATTAATGTACTCTATTATTTTAAGTGTTGCATCCCCAGAATTTAAATATTTTTTCTCCTTATTGTCATTATGTTTAATTCAATTATTGATTTTTTTCTATGATTTGCTCTTTGAAACACTTATTCTTTCAGATTAGGAAGGTTATTTGGTTTCCATTTGATGTTTAATTTATGCTTCAAATGCACTTTATTGAATGTAATTTTATTATATAATTATCAGAAAAGGTACATTTAATATTTCTATTTTCTGTTTTCTGAATTTGTTTGTGAGGGTTTTATGTCCTAATTTGTTAAGGACAAATTTTGTGAAGGTGCTTTGTACAGCTGAGAAAAGATACATTCTTTTCTATTACCTTTCTATATCTTCCAGAGTTCTACCACGTTTAATGTTTCTGAAATTCTATTCATTCCCTTAACTACTTTCTTTTTTATCTTATGGTTGGATTTAAGTTTGAGAGGGACAAATTGAAGTCCCTTACTAGGATGCTTTTATTGTCTATTTATTTATGGAATTTATTTGTCTTTTCTTTCAAAAATTTGGATGCTATGACATTTGGTGAATATATGTTCAGTATTTATATTAATAACTTATCCATTGAACCTTTTAGCAAAATATAGTTTCTCTGATTATTTATTTTAATTGTCAATTTTTCTTTTCCTGAGATTATGATTATTGTCATGCAGTGCAGAGCACCCCAGAATTTCTCTGGGGCACACCGAGGAATCTTCTCCTTGAGAAACTAAACCAGAGGACAGATAACGCCTAGAGAGATAAGCTGAACGAAATTGGACTGAGCTAGCTTTGGATTCCTACCCTTCATTCTGGTCTCCCTTACCCTGGGGAGATAAGTTTGGGTGTGGCTGTGGCCTTTGTGTTCTGAAGAGGGTTCTGTAGCCACCCCTCACCCAATTCCTTTAGTCACTACCGGTGGGGGATGATCCTCCACTCTTCACCCAATTCCCCCAGCTACCACCAGTGGGGGATGGTCCACCTTCAGTAAAGGAACTTTCCACAGGCAGATGGTCCATCCCCATCAGGCCTCTATAAAAGTACTTTCCAGTCTCCTGTTTGAGGAGATTTGGTACCTTGGAGCCATGTGCTTTATACCAAATCTCCCCATGAAAAGTCCAAGGATTTCTTTCATGGTTTCCCTCCCCCCACCCTTCCTTTCCCTTGCTCTTAAATAAACTATCACCTTATTCTAACTACTTTTGTGTGCAAGAGGGTGTAATTTTTTAAAGAGGAATTCCTAAGAACCCCAACTACTACCCCAACCCATATCCCATTTTCCCCCATAACATTATGATGACCTTTTTTACATCAGTCAAAGCATGAGTCTGATTCAACCCCTTTATTTAACCCTGTGAGCATCTCTCTGTACCAACTGAGCCATTTTTCTACCCATTTAAGTTTTATGAGTGAGTCCATCACATTCACAATAACTTATGATTCTTAGTTATCTATTACCTTCCATTCTATTCTATTCTATTCTATTTATCCTTCTGCTTTTATTCTGTCCCCTCCTCAAAAGTCTGTTTTGCTTCTCACCACTGCCACCCTTAATTGATGTTGCCTATTATCATTCAACTCCCTTTGTCTTAGTCTTTCTGTCTATAGTGGGTATGTATATATGCTCTTCTCTCCTTGAACTACTTCAGATGAGAATGCGGTTTAAACATTTTCTGTTCTCCTACCTCATTTTCCTTTTCATGATAAAAATATCTTTCTTGTATGACTGTTTTATGTGATATAACTTCCTCCATTTTCCATTTCAAGTTCCCTTTATCCCCGTGCATCCCTCATTCCCACCCTTCCATTCTTTATTTTAGATTACCATAACAGATTCACATGCATGCACTCTAAGTAGGTACCTAACTGTCTTAATGATGATAAAGTTCTTAGAGGTTACATATATCATCCTCCTGTTTCTGGATATGACAGTTTACCTTTTTATGATTCTCTTGAATTTTTTTTTGAATGTCACATTTTCTAATGACCTCTATGATTTTTATCTGGAATGCTTGGAAGTTCTCTATTTCAATAAAGAACAATATTTTCCCCACTCTGATTTTATTCAGTTTTGAGGGGTTCATTATTCTTGCTTATAATCTTAACTCTTTTGTCTTCCAGAATATCATATTACAAACCATCTGATTTTTTATTGTGGTAGTTTCTAAATCTTATATGATCCTGATTGTGACTCCATGTAAGTATAATTCTTTTTTTTTCTGGATGCTTGCAGTATTTTTCCTTGACCTAGAAGCTCTGGATTTTGGCTATAATATTTCTGAGAGTTTTTAATTAGAAATTTTTTTTCAGTATGGAACGGATGGATTCTTTCAATTTCTATTTTGGTCTCCTTCTCTAATATAATATAGGTCTTTTTTTCTTTATAATTTCTGGTATTCTTTAGAAATATGTTTGGGTAATGCTTTGCTCAGATATTGTCTGTCTTCACAGGTTGCATTCCATCCCCTCTCCTAGAGTTCTCTGGTACCCTTAAGAGAGATTCAGTGGAACCTAGGCTCTCTGCAGAAGGCTACATCCACCACTGATAGTATTCTCAAATGTAGGTGAAAGGTCTCCTGCACCCTGGTTCCATTTAGCCCTCAGATTAACTTTTACAAAGATATAAATGCTTCAATGGTACAATAACAAAAATACAAACAGCTTAGGTCAGTTCCTATATTATATAGTCTTAAATTTCAAATTTATAACCATACAGTTCCAGGTATCCTGGTATTTCTGCACTTCCCTACTGCTCTGGCTGCCTGCAACATTCTACCTTGAATCCTAGCTCCAAAGGTACAAATACATGAACTTCTGAGTCTGGTGGGTTTTACCTCTGCCATTTGAGAACAAATGAGATGAACATACATAAATACCCCCCTCAATTTCATTTCACAGAGATGGTATGAAAGAGGACTATGGAAATATCCCTTCCACCTCCCCCCACACACACTTTCAGTTCATGGTGCCTGGGATGTGAGTAAACTCTCTGGAAGCAGGAGGAAAGAATTCACAGGAAAGAGAGATTACCCTTCCACCCACATGGTAGGAAGGTACATGGGGTCACTGTGTTCGAAGATCTGATCATGGGCAAGCAAGCCCCCTAACATTTATTTTTCTTTACAATGTCTTTGTCCTTGTACAATTTACTGTCCTTCTGCTATATATTTTAAAATAGTATTTGCACCTTGAAGCTTTCTTAATGCTCAGTTCACTTTGTTTCCTTGCTCAAATACTTTTATTGTGCTCTTATTAGCTAGAAAACAACAATAACAAAATCAACAACAAAAACAAAAACAAAAACAAACAAACAAAAAACAGTTCTCAACAATTTTGTTAACCACTATGTTCCTAGTTTCATTTCTTGTGTAACTAGGCCTCCACAACTACAGAGTTTGGTCCAGAGTTACTTGTGAAATAGACAAATGTCAATTCAAACACTCTTTAGGAGATCTAAGAAGGAAAGAGGAAAATCCTTGGCAGATTTGTGCTTTTTTAATGAATTTTCAGTTATTGCTCAACTTCGATTTAAAAAGCTACTTTTTTCATATGGTAAAGGGATGTTGTATAATTCCTACTGTACAATTACCTGCCTATTCTCTATCCTTCAAAAAAACAGGAATAGTGAAATGAGGCTTTTCATCTGATGATCTGCCTTCCATCTCGTGTACTCTCGTCTCCAACCTGATCACCAGCTTCCTCTAGGAAGAGGAGTGCCTACCACTCAACAGTAAACATTGAATTTTAACTTCAACTCAAAATTTCTCACATTTGGTCACCTAAACACTCCAGTAATTCTGAACTCCTGTAGGTTATCATCCATAGCCAATGAACATCTTCCACCACTTGATTCCTTATTCCCATCCCTCTGAACACTCCCACAGCAAAGTTCCAACAAAACAGCAGACTTTCCATGGTGCCCTGTGCCCTATTCCATAGGCAACAAACTTCCATTCATCTTAAAACTTTTCATCTATAAATCTATCCATCTGCTTGCCATTATTGAATTTTGGCTCCCCGCTGATGACACAGAATTCTTGACCACTATTTCCAGCACTAGGTGTATCTTCACTCATTAATAGCAACTCACTAGTCAAAACAAGGAAGTTGAAATACTTTTTGCTCCCCATAGCTATTCCCAGATTGTCTGCTACCTTAATCACTAATAAACTCTCCTCCTCTGAGGTTCATGCAATTCATATCTACTATTCAATCAATATTCTCACAACTGTTGTGCTCCTCCTTCCTCAATCAATTCTATATTTAACTCACAACTTTTTTCTCTTCTTCAATTTCTGATTTCATACCAAGGAACTTCAACATACATATTGATTCTCTCTCTAATACCCCAACCATTCAGTTCTGCAACCTGTTCACTTCCTATGATCTATTACTAAATTCATATCCATGATTTTATCATCACTCACAAATTAAGCACTTTGATGTTCAAGAATTCCAGAATCCCCACATGTGACCATAATCTATTGTTTTTCACCTCTCCCTCTGCCTTCTCCTATAAAAACCTTCTCTTCATCAACACCATGATCTCTAATCCTATGACTGCTCAATTCTTTCCCCTGCATTAGCCACTCCCCTATTGTCACCATCTTGATTTCTTGGTGAACCAACTTACCTCTACATCATTCTTTTCTCTTGAATCCCTAACTGCTTTATCATATTGCAAATTAGGTCTAGCCAAGCCTCAGTTTTGGATTAATTCAGTCCTTTACTTCTACACTTGTGCTGATAAACAAAGGTAGAGAAAATCACATAAATGCTCTGATTGATTTAATATAAATTTGTTATATGACCCCAATGAAGTCCCCCTGTTGCTAGGTAATCTTACTATATCTACTTATCAATTCACTATCCCATTCAAAAGTTACTCTCACAAATTTTCTTATCCTTCCTCAAACCTCCCATTGATCTCCCTTCTCCTACCTTTTCATCTGAAAAACAGCCCACATTTTACAGAAATTACAAGCTCCATCTTTTCCCCTTTTGTCATTTCAAATCACTCATATGTCTTTGGCCAATATCTACTCCTTCACCTCTGTCTCATGTGAAGATGCGGCTTAACTCCTTAACAAAGCCACTCCCTTCCATCCATGCAAGTGATCCCACTCCATCCTCTCTCCTCCAAAAGATTAATCCCTTTCTTATCCCACTCTATAACTTATTTCCCGCTCTTCCTATCTATTATCTCCTTTCCTACTATCTACAAATGTGGTCATGACTCTCTCATAGTCAAAAAACCAAAAACCAAAAACCAAAACCTCACTTGAGCCTTCCATTCCCACTATCTATTTTCTTATATATCTTCTGACTTTTGTGGATAACCTCCTTGCACAGGCCATCTACAATAAATGTCTCTGATTTATTTCCTCTCACTCCTCAGACCTTTCCTATCTAGTTTATAACCTTATTATTCCACCAAATATGGTCTCTGCAAAGTTACCAGTGATTTTTTTTTTTTGCAGGGCAATGGGGTTTAAGTGACTTGCCCAGGGTCACACAGCTAGTAAGTGTCTGAGGCTGGGTTTGAACTCAGGTCCTCCTGAATCCAAGGCTAGTGCCTTATCCATTGCGCCACCTAGCTGCCCCCTACCAGTGATCTCTTAATCACCAAATTCAAAGACTTTCCTTTGACTTGATTTTGGTACAGTTCAACATCATGTTATTATTGATAATCTCTTATCTATAGCTTTTTGGGATACTACTTTCTCCTGGTTTTCCTATTACCTATTATACAGTCCTCATTTTCCTTTGTTAGATCCTCATTCAGATTATACTCTATAACCACTGGTGTTGCTAAGGATTCTGTCCTGGAAATTCTTTTCTTCTTCTTCAACATTACCTCACTTAGTGATTTAATCATATCCCATGAATTTAATTACCATATCTACGATGAAGATTCTCAAATCTGCCTATCCTACCTAAGCTATCTGCTGACCTCCAACTTTGTGCCCTCAATGGTCTTTCATAATATCAAGTTCAATGTCCAATAGAATTCTTAAACTCAGCATATCTAATATATTACTCATTATTTTCCTTCCCCCCCCCATCTTATCTATCACAAAAGAGGGCAAAATTATCCTCATAGACCTTCAGACTCACAAATTGGGTATCATTCTCATCTCCCCCAAATGCAATCTGTTGCTAAGGCTTGTTGATTTTACCTTTGCAATATCTTAGGAATATGCCCCCTTTTCTTCTCTAATACTGCCATCAGTCTGAGACAGGTCCTTATTAATTTTTGCTTAAAATATTTCAGTGGCCTGCTGGTGGGTCTATTAGCCTCAAGTCTCTCTCTACATTCCAATTCATTCTCCATTCAGCTGAAATGATTTTCCTAAAATGCAGTTTGGTTCATGTCACCCTCCCACTCAGAGGACCCAGTAAAGTCCAGTTACTCCCTGTTGTCTCCAGGATCAAACAAAAAAAGTGCCCTATATGGCATTTAAAGGCCTTCATAAGCTACCACCTCCTACCTTTCCATTCTTCTTAAAATTTAAAGCCTCACTGTACACTTTGATCCAGTAACAAAGCCTTCTCACCATTACCCAAACGAGACATTCAATCTCTTGGGTCTAGGCCTTTTCTTTTTTATTCCTGGCTGTCCCTCATGCCTGGAATGCTTGCTCTCCTCCTCTCTGCCTTTTGGTTTCCCTGGTTTCCTTTAACCCCCAACTAAAATCTCTTCTTTTACAGGGATAATTTTTCAACCTCTCTTAGTTCTAGTACCTTCTTTCTCTTAATTACTTCCTGTTTTCTGTATACAACTTTTGTTTTTACAACTTTATTTGCTTGTTGTCTTCCACATTAGATTGTGAGCTCTTTGAGGGGAGGAATTTTATTTTGCCTCTTTCTGTATCACTAGCACTTAGCACAGTATTGGCTATACAGTAAGCAACTAATAAACATTTATGTCTGACTGCCATTTTCTATATATAGGATCTTTTCTTTTTCTTTCAGTGATATGGTGGAGCAATCTCAAGCCAACTCACAACAGCCTACTGCTAAATTTTCAAGGTGAGCTATTATAATTCAAAAATTGACAAATACCACAAATAAAGGTCTGATTTGTTGCTTTCCTTATAGTATAGACTTAAGAAAGTAACAAAAAAATGTCAACAGTGAAGATTAAAATTAAAAGTATGTAGTATTTTTCTTTTCAGAAAGTTTGTTAAAGTTTTCCAAGCACCTTCTATCCTTCCCCTGAATATGACTATTGAAATCAGACCCTCTTTCCAGTTTCCCACTAACATCTTGATCTCTTTGCTGATCTTTTTTACCTCCTGAAAGCTAGAATTCTGTTTATCTGCTTAATTCACCTCAGACTTGGTACTTTTCTTTTACTTATAATTTGAATTATTATTTGCCCAGATGTTATATGTTCTTATAGATTATAAACTATTCAGGGACAAGAATTGAATATAAATGATGTTAATTTGTTTTGTTTTTAGTTCTTTGAATGATTTCTTGAAACCATTAGGCAATTTAAGAATTTTTTAAAATGTTGAATGAATTAGTAAAAACATATCTTCATGAAACTTTAAAAAACTGATCCCAACTTTCCACCAGTTGTCCCTCATTTTATGTCAGTTTTTTGCTCTGTTTTGAGCATTTGTACATGGAAGAAAATGAATAGGGGCAGCTAGATGGCGCAGTGATTAAAGCACTAGACCTGGATTCAGGAGTACCTGAGTTCAAATCCAGCCTCAGACACTTGACATTTACTAGCTGTGTGACCCTGGGCAAGTCACTTAACCTCCATTGCCTGCAAAAAACAAAAAACAACAACAAAATAAAACAAAATGAATAGTTATAGCTCTTATCATTCAGAAGTCTTCCATTAAATATTGGTCATACTGATAACTAAGGCAATGATCCTAAAAGTCAAGAACAAATATTTTGGAGTGATAAGATTAGGTGCTATTGAATTATTTGCCACAAATTTATTTGCTTAATGGAAAATGTATAGTTCATCAAAGAAGGCTCTGGAAAAGGATATATTGCTATCAATGTTCAAATCAGAAAGTACAGCTGAAATCTTTCTTGAAAATGTCTATCCATTTCCTTTCATAATAGCTAATGCACAGCAATTACTAATATGTCTTTTGAATATATGAATTTTAAAAAACTATAGTCTCTTCATTTCTTAATCTGAATGATTCATCTTTATGTCTGAAGCTTTGAAATGTTGCTGTTAATGCCAAAGCACAGATACAAGTATATATGCATATATGTATGCAATAACTTGGCCAATATTTAACAGTTTTATTCCAAGTTTCTAACCACTCTATTGCAGTGAATTAGATTTTAAGACAACCAAGATAGTTGTAAAAGGGAATATTTCATTTGTGACCTATTTTTTCCTGCCTGCAATGCTAAAATTTGCAAAGTGTAACCTTTTAGACCATAGTGTCTAAATAAGGTCCTGCAATATAGCACCATTTGACTCCCATATGTAGTTTGAGCTCTTTCATGTTAATAATGCCTCTAATAATTTCCTTTTTATATCCCATGGATAAGTCAGGGTCCTTGTATAACCAAGAAAATTAGGGCCAAACATTAAATACATGATTAGCAGAAGAGAAAAGTACATTAAGATGTGCAAATGTAGTCGGTTAGAACTTGGAAATAAAATAAAAAGATCATAACAAATATATTTTAGAAGACAGACAGAGGAAAAGAAGCATGAATTAGGTCATTTATCCCTTCACTCACTCACTATTAGGTTGACCAGTTATTACCTTATGCTAGCTTCTGGTTTTTTGTCTACTTATTCTCCTTTCCCTCCTGCAACACAAACACATGTCCACACACATATAGACTCACACACCATTCCATGGGTAAAGTTTGCATAAGAAATGCACTGGAAGCAGTTATTTGTTGGAGAAGTTTGCCAGTAAGAACCTATATTTTTCCAGTATTCATAATTTATAGATATGCTTTTTAAAATCCCTTTGATTGAATAGTTTCCAAATTGTTTAAAATATGGATTCATAGGCTATAATTTTTTTGAGTCTAGTATTGTAACAGACATATGCCAAGAGGCTCCCTGTTAAAATCATATAAGCCATTGTAAGGGGACTGATGCTAATTCTCTTATGTCAAACATAAGAAAAGCACTAAGGAATTCATGTACATAACAATTTTTGAAAAGGGGTAGCTGGGAAAGGGAGACCCAAGGGATGTTTTGATTATGGGAGAATATAGAAACATGGAATCAACTGGATAATATGAGCATGTTAAAAGTAGATAGAAAGTTCCTAAAACAATTTAGGATCTATGGGAGCGGTGACATTGGGTAGTGTCCTAAGGGTACCATGTAGTTATGGAACTGAAAGAGAAAAATGAACTATAGACTTGGCACATGTGCAGTAGAGAGAAGGATCAAACCAGAGCTGTAGAAGAAGCAGAATAAACACAACCATTGACACAATTCCTCAAATAGTTCCTTACTACCTTTCTCACAAATGGGATGTCTCCTTTTGTTTTTTTAATTTATGTATGCACACAAGCATGAATATATGTATATATATATATACACACATACACCTATTTATATATGATTTTTCTCTTTTTGATATTTATACAATTACCTTTATATTCACTTTAGTAAAATCTGTTTTATGATTCATGATTCATTATCATGATAGCAAAATAAAAACTCTAGAAAAGACATAGAATTGAGTCATATTCATATCTTCTCATAGAGACTGTAAAATATCACAATTCATATGATCTGAGAGCTCTGGTAATGAATTATAGGAATCTGCCAATTACTTTAGACTGACAATTACTTTAGAGGAGAAATAAGAATCTCTCTCTTAACACACATGTAAATGTACTTGTATGTATGATTCAGTTCACTTCCTTCTTAAGTCTTTCTTCTTTAATCCATCATTTGAATGATTTTCTTTAACCACAGATCTAACCATGTCATTCCCTGTTGAAATAAAGGCCAGTGGCTGCCTATTGTCATTGACCATGTCTCTTGACTGGAATAGAAATCCTTCACTTCCCTTAAATCTCTGCTCAAGAACCATCATCTACATGAAGCTTTTCCTGATCCCCCAAACTGTTAGAACTCTGCTTCCCTGTCTATTAAGTTACTGTCTTGCATTTATGTTGCATTTATTCAGATGTGTATGACCCTGGACAAGATAAAGAGGAGAATGAGGAGAAAGTGTTATCCAAAAAATCAAGAGGGAAGAGAGCATTGAGGAGAAAAGGATGATGAACAATCTTACAAGATACAGAGTTCAAGGAGAATGAAGATTGAGAAAAGCTTTTAAGTTTAGCAATTAAGAGAACACTGGTAACTTTGGAGGGAGCAGTTTCAGTGGAAAGATAAGGTTGAAACTTAGATTGCAATGGATTAAGAAGAGATTTAGGGGGGAAAAAGTGGAGACATCTATTGCAAACAGCTTTTCTGAGTTTAGATATAAATGGTAAGGAGTAACACTACCTCTTCTTATGAGACCGGAGTAAAAGAGAAGGTGGCAGAAGGCATATCAATGAAATGAGATGACAAAGAGAAGAGAGGAGGTAATGCATGGTGAATGGCCTCTTTTTTTCCACATACATGAGGCAAAGATCTCATATGTGAGTTTGGAGGTAGGGGAATATTCAATGGGTAGCTTGGTGATTGATGAGAAGGTTTGGAAAAGCAGCTGTAAAGAGTGGAATAGTGAGTTGATAAGACAGATTTAAGATTGCCTAGCATCAGTGATGGCTTATTTGAGGTTATGTAACCTAAATATTTAGTGTACCCAATCATAAAAATTGCATGGTTTCGTCTACTTTATTCAGGAGCAGATGTGTCGGACTGAAGTCAGAGAATTCTGGGAGTGACAAAGGGCTGAGTCTGCAGAGTACAATCACAAAATTATAAAGGAGTTAGCTAGGAATTCAAGAGAGGAGGACAGTGTATAGTTGAATTCTTTAGCAATGGATCAATGTGGGGAAAAGAGAAGGAGGTGGCTAGTGACTCCCAGGTAGAAGAGATGACCTAGGAGACATCAAGGAAGCATCAAGGAACTGGAGGTCATGGTACAAATGAAGACTTTTTAAGGTAAGGAAGATAGAGATGTAAACCAATAGCTTATGGTAAGTAGGGAGATTTCAAAATTCATGAACATAGAGGTTGTACATTTGTGGGTGATGTAAACTTTAAGGGTATAGACAGTTATGTGTATAACTGAGGTAGGGTTGAAAAATATTTCAAGGGAAGTGATGAGATTGAAAACCTGAGTAATTAGGGTGTTTTAAAGGGAGAGTTACTTTCTCTGTGTGTGTATAAAGATATATATGCACATTATATAATATAGTATATTATCCACTGATATAAAATAAATATTTATATATGTTATATATTTATACATATATTTATACAGTCATACATGACTATATACTAATCACCTATAATAGAAATTATCATAATATATTATATTAAGTTAAATTATAGATATATACACACATATGTATGTATACGTTGAGGTCCCATAGTATGAAGGCACAAGTTAGGGAAGAGAAGAAAAAACAATTGAGGTACCAAATACATAGAGGAAAGAAGAGGAATTACCTGGAGATCTTGGAGATCTGTAGACAACAACAATCATGTTCAGGAGGTCTTGGAGCAAGGGGAGAGAGAGAGAGAGAGAGAGAGAGAGAGAGAGAGAGAGAGAGAGAGAGAGAGAGAGAGAGAGAGAGAGAGAGAAAGCAGAGCACTATAAAGTTAACATAGTCTTGTTTTAGAATGTGGATTTCTTTCTGAATTCTTTACCTAGAACTGAATTTGTGTAATTCAGATTTATGTAACATCTTCAGGGAGCCTGGTTTCAGTAATAACAAGTAGATGGAAGGAGCAGAAGAAGAAAAAAAATATTTAGCATGAAGGGTAATTGCCTGTGGAACAGACATTCCACTCTACTCTGCATCTGCTGCCCTACCTATTGTTTTTTCCTACTCCAGGGAACAACATACCCTCCCAGAAGAGGCTGTTCACCTCTATTTTTATCACCATTCTGCTAAGCCAGGCCTGGACTAACACCAAGTCCTCTCTCTCCTTTAATTGAAGGTCTAGAGGGAGGAGTGTGAATTCCTTCCAATACCTTCTTTTATAGAGGGCACAAATTGGACTTTGGGGCTCATACCACTCTGCATCTGATGCTTTGCCTGGTTTCAATTCCACAGAACAATATGCCCCCCTCCCCCAATTCAAGTACTCTCCTGATTCTTCCCTCCACTCTCCTGCTTTGAGTAGAAGGTCTGGGTGGTACTCGGTTAAAATTTTAGGGTGGGAGAGTTGAGGGGGATGGGAATAAGGAATCAGGTGCCAGTGCATGTTGAATGGGTTTTGGATCATAACCTATAGGGGTTTAGAATCACTGGGATGTAAAAAGGTATGACCAAGTATGAGAATGTTCAACATTGAACTAAGGGAAACACATGATGGGGGTTGAAGATGGGGATGGTGTCAAGTACAATATGAGATGGGAGGTTTAGATTCACAACTTCTTTTTAATAGGGTGGAAATTAGGCAGTAAAATGACACAAGATAAAACAGCTTGATATCAGAAGGAAGGTTGTTCTTCTTTGCTCTGGAAGTTTTCCACATCCAGGTCAGGAGATTGGTTTGGCAGCAGGAGGTGGAAGTTGTCTTATGCTGGCACACATGGAAATCTTTACTTTGTGGCAGATAGAAGATACCCTGCCTGGCTCCTTGTCTCCTTTCCTCATGCAACACACTGGACCTAGCAGGAGATGAAGAGCCCTGGCCTTTTGGTTTTATACCTCTGTATGTTGTAAGGGCTAAATTCTAGCTATATTGTCTAAAATTTCTAATGAGTGGTCACCAATAAATTAATTATAAGCTTTAGGAAGAGTTAGGCTTTTAGGCATTTATTAAGGAGAATATGAATTTGGTAAAGAGAGAGAGAAAGGCCTATATTCATCTATTTATTAAAGGGAGAGTTCATTTGTAGTTCCCTTCTCCACCAGAGTCCTCAGGAAAGAGAAGGAGCACCAGCGCACCAGCCTCCCCCTTCCTCCTCCCACAAGCCAACTTCACTTCTTGATGCCAAAGAAAGCCGCATGGTCCTGCCCTCAGAGGCCCTCTCCTCATGGCAGAGCTTTTCTACAGCAAGTCTCCAGCAGGTGGCATCATTCCAATCATTACAATGTTAAAGCTAGTTTAGGCCAAAGTACAGACCAGAATCAGAAGAACAATGAGATCCCAGCCTTAAAAAATATAAACTCATGGGGCAGCTAGGTATCACAGTGGATAAAGCACCAGCCCTGAATTCAAGGGGACATGAGTTCAAATCTGGCCTCAACCACTTGACAGTAGCTGTGTGACCCTGGGCAAGTCATTTAACCCTCATTACCCCGAAAAAAACCCTCAAAATATATAGTGAATAAAGAAGTACACCGATTTAGCAATTTAATAAAGATTTATTAAGAGAAAACTAAGTTTAAGGCACTATGCTATATTATTGGGATTTTAAAAAAGCACAAGAAGGACCTACCCTCATTCCTGTTGGATCTCAAAATGTAATAGGAAGAGGCAGGTTGGTGGCACAGTGGATAGAGCACCAGCCCTGGAATCAGGAGTACCCGGGTTCAAATCTGGCCTCAGACACTTGACACTTACTAGCTGTGTGACCCTGGGCAAGTCACTTAACCCTAATTGCCTCACCAGAAAACAAACAAACAAAGAAAAAATGTAATAGGAAGACATCATAACCCTGGGAAAGTCACATCACCCATTTTTGCCCCCAAGCATATTCCTAATACTGCATATTGAATAAGAGTTACTGATCTACTTTGGTGGATTGAATACCCTGCACCACGGAAATCATAGGAATAGATGTAAATATCAATAAAAAGAATGGCAGCAAATAGACATAATCATATTTCAGGGAATACCAGTTTATAGCAAATGAATGTTCAGAATAATTCCATGAGCAACTTGAAGAAGGAAAGGTATTTTTTTTTATCTGGAGAACTGAGGTAAGGCCTCATGGAGTAACTATTGGGAGGACTCTGCTGGGGACCTTTCTTTGTTGTGTCCCAGTCATCTTGCAGGAGCGTACTTTCTATAGTCATCCAGGGCTAACATAATAAAATACCTCAAGGACCAATTCTATCTCTTCAGTACCCATTGCCCATTTTCCATGAAAGGCTAACTGCCTTCTCCTAGCTGGATGCTAAGCTCCAAATCCTTATTTCCATCAGAGGTAACTTGGAAGTCTCAGTCACATTGGCCCTGAGAACCATTAACATTTTCACAATGACTACTCATTCTGCTTGGATGAGAAGGGAGTCAACAAATTCAATTTGTCTTAAAAGATGGGATGCCTCACTGTATGCTCTGTCATTCCTAAGGTCTACCCAATTCTGGTCATTACTATCTCACCTAACATTATACCTTAAGGATTGCATAGCATCATCATCTTTGCATCTGAAATTGTTATATGTATTGTCTCTGCAAATTAAAATGTGAATACCTTAAGTATAGAATCTATTTTTGCTTTTATTTTATTTGTAGCTACAGAGCATAGCACATTTTAAGTGCTTCAAAAATGAGTTTCCATTTCATCCATGGAGAAGGCATCAACTGAGTCAGGCCTTAAACAAGAGAAGCTTCAGTAGGCAGAGATAGGATATAAGGGAATCCATTTCAATCAAGAATATGTTGTGAACAAGAGCAGGGAACCAGGAAAATGTATTATTGTGAAGAAAATGAATAGTAGAACTTGGCAGGATATAGAGTATGAGAAGGGGAGCAGGACTGATATGACTGAAATTGTAGATTACATTATGCAGTACTCTATGAATCCATATTTCTTTCCATTAAAATTAGTTTCAGTATTATGGAATTAAGAATAATCTTTATTTTTTATTTCATATGGTTCATTTAGCAGAGCAAATGACACCTCTATTTCATGTGGAGCGTAAGTATGATTTCTGTGTCTTTGAGGGAGGAAAATTATTTTTTGAAATATGAATATATAGTTTTTTCTTTGAGAAGGTAAAAGGTTATATAATTACACTGGGATCTATGATACATCTTAAGTTTTGTATGTGTGTGGAGGATTTGATTTTGCCTATGTGAAGAATTCACTTTTATGTCTTTTTATTGATCTGAATTTCATAGAAGACAGCTAAAAACTCAAAATGGTTAGTGAATCACTAGTGATTATTATCTGTAAGAGTAGTGAGAAGAAATACTAGAACCCAGGCTTTTTTATTCCAATTAGAATGCTCTATGACCCATTATATTGTTCAAATATAGGAAATATAAAGCTTATATTATACAATATCTGGAGACTGGGAATATTTTTATTTTTTTAATAATAAACATGTTTATTTATAGTTTTGGGTTCCAATTCCTATACCTCTTTCCCTCTGTACCATCCCAATTCCCTGAGGCAGCAAATAATCATGTATGGGTTATACATGTATGATTATATAAAACTACTATAATTGTCATTTTGTAGAAGAAAACTTGATTTAAAAAATGAAAGAATATGAAAAATAGCATGCTTCAGTCTGTTTCATCAATATGTTTGTTCTTCAGAGGTCGATAGTATGTTTTATTAACAGCCCTTTGGGATTGCCTTGGATCATTGTATTGTGAATAGTCAAGTTATTCACAGTTCTTGAACAAAATTGCTGTCTCTCTGTATAATGTTCTCTTGATTCTGCTCACTTCATAATATATCATTTCATACGTGTTTTTTTCAGAACTTCTGAAGTCATCCTAATTGTCACTTCTTTATAACACACTAATATTCCATCACCATCATATACCACAATTTGTTTAGCCATTCCCCAATTGATGGGCATTCCTTTTATTTGCATTTCTCTGATCAATAATGATCTAGAGCATTTTTTCATATGATTATAGTTAGCTTTGATTCTGTTGTCTTAAAACTGCCTGTTCAAGGTAGGACAGATTGGGAGAGCGGCAGTAAAAAGCAAAACACCTTTGAGGAGAGATAGGGTAAAAGAAGATAGAAAATAGAGTAAATATCATGGGGAACAAACAGGATGGAGGAAAACACAATTAGCAATGGTAACTGAGAAAAGAATTTGGAAGCAGAGGCAAGAGCAATGTAAGATGAGGATGATGGTGGTGGTGGTGGTGGTATTTACTTTGCTGGGCTATTGTGAAGAAAATTCCTTGTCAGGTATAAGGTACTACATAAATGTAAGCTATTGTTGCTGCAATAATCAAACTCATGGGGATTTTGTAAGGAAATCTTCCTTTAAAGTACTATATAACTAGGTTTACTTTAAAAAAGAAAAGATGAGCAGGATGCTATCAGAAAAACCTGGGAAGACTTACATGAGCTGATGCAAAGTGAAGTGTACTGTATAGAAAAAACAGTAATATCATAAGATGATCTGCTGTGAATGACTTAGTTATTTTCAGAAATGAAACGATCCAAGACAACTCTGAAGGACTTATGAAAAATACAGTTCATCTATAGAGGAAGAACTGATGGTACCTGAATACAGATGGAAATATATTTTGTTGTTGTTGTTGTTATTAGTGACTTTTTCTAAAGTTTTTTTTTTTTGCCTGCTATGTTTTGTATTACTGCACATGTATAACTTATACTGAATTGCTTGAGTTCTTAAGGTGGGAATAGAGAGGAAGGATGAGAATTTTCAACACAAAATTTCAAAAATAGTTGTTACAATTTGTTTTTGCATGTAAGTTGGGGAAACATTGTAAATAAGTAATGTGCAATGGGGTTGTACTAAAACCTTTTCCAATAAACATGGTTGTTAATTAATAAAACATCTAGTTTCCTTCTTTATTTCTTTTGACTAGATCTACTTTTGCTTTTACTTTGTCTGAAATAATAATTGCTACCCCTTTTTCTTTGCTTCAGCTGAAGTATATGAGATTCTGTTCGAGCCCCTTACCTGTACCTTGTTTGTATCTCTCTGCTTTAAATGAGTTTCTTGTAAGCAAGATAATGTGGGATTTGGATTTTTAATGCATTCTGCTCTGAGCTTCCATTTAATGGGTGAGTTCATCCCATTCATATTTATAGTTATGATGACTATTTCTCTCCATGCTACTTTCACCTGTTTATCCTCCCCCCTGCCCCATGATTCTTTATTGTGGAAGCTGCCACATTCTGTATAATTCTGACTGTAGCTCCACAGTATTTGAATGGTTTCTTTTTATCTGTTTCCAATACTTTTTCTTTGATCTGTGAGCTTTGAAATTTGGCTATGATGTACCAGGCAGTTTTCATTTTGGGATCTCTTTCTGGCCATGATAGGTACTTTCTTTCAATTTCTATTTTGCCCTCTGGTTCTAATATTTCAGGGAATTTTTCTTTGATAATTTCTTGAAAGATATTGCCCAGTTTTTGGTTTTTGTTTTTTTTTTTTTGGTGAGGGATTTTAGGTAGACCAATAATTCTTATATTGTCTCTCCTGGATCTACTTTCTAAGTGAGTTGTTTTTCCAATGAGAAATTCCACATTTTCTTCTATTTTTTTAAAAAAAATTCTTATTTTGATTTATTTTATCTTGGTGTCTCATAGAGTCATCATTTTCCATTTGTTCAATTTTAATTTTTAAATAATTTTTTTCTTCAGTGACCCTTTGTACTTCCTTTTCCATTTGGGAAAATCTGTTCTAGAGGGAGTTATTTTCCTCAGTAAATTTTTGTATTTCTTTTTCATGGTTTTCTTGAAGTATTTTATTTCTTTCCTAAATTTTTCTTCTACTTCCCTAATTTGGTTTTTAAAGTCCTTTTTAAGCACTTCCAGGATTTATTTTTGGGCCTAAGACCAATTTGCATTTTTCTTTGAAGCGTCGCCTGTAATTATTTTGTTACTATAATTGTCCTCCTATATGTTTATGTCTTGATTTTCCCTATCACCATAGTAACTGTCAGTACTCAAGCTTTTGTTGTTTTTGTTGCTATTTTTGCTCATTTTTGTGCCTTGATGATTTTGTTCAAGTTGGTTTCTATTCCTAAACTGTCTCAAGCTATATGCTGGGGTTCTTAGTCTTAATTGTGGTTTTCACTCGGCTTCAGGGCTTAGCTGTTTGCTTTTGCTAAGTTGCTAAAGCTAACAAAGTCTTTCTAGGGGCTGGCCCTGGATGTGTGATCTTGTTGTTGGTCTGTCCCAGGGGGTGTGCTTTGCTGCTAGGTTACTCTGTTAGCAGACCCTGGAAAAATAATTTTGTTTCCAATTGTGAAGCTTAAAAATCTAACTGTAATGTTTAAAAATCTAATGAGTGGTCACCTTAAATTAGACATGTATAGCACCAATCTTTGGGCATTAAGTATTTATTAAAGTATATTAAGGGTTAGTAAAGAGAACATGTGGAGAAAGAAATAAAAGACCCTTGCTCCCTGCACCTGCAGCTGTTCCTCTCACCACCTCCAATGGAAAAGAATTATCCCCCATTCTCTTGAATGGAAGCCCCCTGTGGGCCCACCTAGGCAGGGTCCTTACAGACACGGCTCCAAGCTAATTGCTTGGTAGCAGTGATTGACATGAGTTACAGGCATTTCTATGAAGACATATAACTGTCCAGATGCTAATCACATGCTTTTTCCTCATGGTGGTGCTCTGATTCTCACACAATCTGCCCAAGTGTGTGTGTGGTGGGGGGGGGATAGGAGGGTTCCTGCTTCTGGTTTGCTATGATAACAAGTCATTCTGCTATCAGGCCCTGGAAGAGTAATTTTGTTATGAACTTCTGAGTCCTTGCTGCTGGTTTGCCCTAGAAATAGTCTCTCTGCTGGGAGGTCAACAGGGTTGGGAACCTGCTATTACCCTGCTTGGGCAGCACATCACTACTGGTCAACAATGGAGTCAAAGCCTTGCTGGTGGTCCCTGATAGCTGTGGGGTGCCTGGTAAGGATCCCTGCTATGCTTCCCTGACTTCTCATCTGGCCAGGGAGCTGCTGGTTTGCAGGTGGGTGGAGCCTCACTGGCTCAGAGCCCAGCTTCAGGAGCCCCCTTCTGTGAGCCCAGAAGCTGCTGTTGCTGCTGTTGCTGCTTTTGCTGCTGTTGCTCCTGGACCTCACTTCCCTAACAGCCAGATAGGACAGACCTTTCCTGTTTAACTGGTAGGCTGTTTCCCTGCTTCTGGGACATTTCAAGGGAAGTTTTATCTTAGTTTGGAGGTGAAATCTGAGAGAGCTTCAATGGGTTGCATGATCACTTGGCCATCTTAGCACAGGAAGTCTCTGGGGATATTTTTCAATGACCTGTGGTTGACTTTTATCCAAAGTGGTGGTTACACTAAATATAGTTTAAGCCTGCATATACAAATTAAGTGTGTTACAGTGGAAATCATGCTGCAAAAAGAGTCAGACATATGAATTTGTACCCCTTCCAGTCACTCTTCTGTGACTTTAGAGTTTCTATCTTTGGTCCTTAGTTGGTGCATCTATAAATTAGATATGATACGACTTTATTTGTTCATTCCTCAATCTCATGTGGTCTGATTTCTATCCATACTACTCTAGTAAAATCAAATGCATAAAGATACTCAATGACCTCCAATTTTCAGAAATTATGATTTAAATTTAAAAAGAAAAAACTTAAACTGTAATCCTACTTTGCTTTCTTTGTATCATTTAATAATTTTGACAACATAAAAATATAAATACTCTAGGTGAGATAAGAACAGCATCTACATCTAAATTCTATGTCATCCTTAAGGTTTCCTTAATAGGTTGACACTCCATATACACTATTAAAGGTGGCCATATAGTTTAACCCTCTCATTTTCCAGCTGATGTAAGTAAAGTCCTGCAAAGTTGATTTACTGAAAGTGACACAGGTAATGATCCTTAATGACAGGAGATAAACACACATTTTCTAACTCCCAAGTTAGTGAGTTCTTTTTCATTGTACCACATTGCCTCCCTACTACTAGCTCCAGATTAATCTTGTATTTAGTAGAAATTGTTTATGAACTTATTTTAATTTTTAATTTTAATTTTATTTATTATTTTACTTATTAGGGGAATAATGCCTACATAGTACTACCTTTTTATTAGTGTTTTCAAATACATAATAACTGAAGTGAATTCTAATATTTTAGCCTGGGAGATGGTGGTGGTGGAAGCATGTCCTTTTATGTTTAAACATAGAGCCCTTACTGATAAGCTGGCATTCATTCCCTTATGCCCATCTGCTAGGTTGTTATCGTGCCATGTCGAGGAAGTGTCAGGCTAGTTTCAAGTGACTATAAATGCCAACCAAAGATTAATTTAGCAGGAGAGCTTGTTGAGTGCAAAAGTGACATCTTTTGTAAGAAAGCTTTACTACCTAGAAATGCAAGATCAGGGACTTGGGCTTCATTGCATCTGTTGGCACTCATAAGCCCAAAGCCATGAAGAGAATGTCTTTTGTTATGAAAGCGACATGGGGAAATGATAACATAGGTGAATGCCGACATATTTTGTGAAGGACAGCACTTATTGTTACATGTCTAGTAGCGCTACTGTGATGTCTAAAAGAAAGAAATGTTGAGGTAAAAAAATAGCTGTTTTCTTTGAAGTGTATTTGATAAAGAACTAAATATCAGTGGTTTTGTTCTTTTGTAAAAGAGAGAAAGCAATGAAGTGAAATATTAATGTCAGATTAGAAGCCTGGACAGGAAGAAAAAGGCAAAGATCTACAGAATGTTTTATATAACATGACTAACACACCAAGCCAATATGAATAGAGATGAGGGGTAGTAGAATCCAACACCAATTACTTCTGGGATCTGTTGAATTTAAGAGATTTGGGAACTGATGGAAATTGTTCCAAATCCAAAATCACTGATGAAAGAAAAATTGATATAGAAGGGTATGACTAAGTCAAGGGAAAAATTACAGATACTGACTGGATTTTGTAAAGATGTAGCAAATGGGGACAACTAGGTGGCTCAGTGGATAAAGCACTGGCCCTGGATTCAGGAGTATCTGAGTGCAAATCCAGCTTCAGACACTTGACATTTACTAGCTGTGTGACCCTGGGCAAGCCACTTAACCCCCATTACCCCGAAAAAAAAAGGTGTAGCAAATGGAATCTATTTCATTTTGCAAAGGAGTAACAGCATGAATTATAAAATTTTATTTTAAAAATTGGATGAATCAACAAATGAATGAAAAAATTCATTAGTAAAATGTGTTTAATTATTAAGCACACCTTATTGGACTGGTTGAGGTTGGGTCATTAGACTCAAGTATTTTGGGGTTAGGTACTCAAATGTTGTCAATGTGTGGAAAGGTGCTGTGTACTTCTGAGAAAGTGGTATATGCCTTTCTATTCCCATTCAGTTCCTCCCCACCAGAGGTCTATTATATTCAACTTTTCCAAAATCCTACTTATCTATGCACTGCTTTCTTATTTATTTTATGTTAACATTTACCTAGAACTCAGGAAGTTGTGGTCCCCCTCTAGTATAATTTTACTATTTCCTCCTGTAATCCATTTAACTTTCCCTGTGATAATTTGGGTGTTATGCCATTTGTGTATATATGCATAGTATTTATATGACTTCATCATCTGTGTTACCTTTTATCAAAATATAGTTTCCTTCTCTCTTTTAATTGGATATATATTTACTTTTTCCGAGATCATTGTTACTATACCTGCTTTTTTTTTGTCTTAGCTGAAGCATAATCTATTCTTCCATCCTTTATTTTTTCTCTCTGTGTCTCTCTGTTTCAAGTGTGTTTCTTGTAAATAACATTGCTGTATTCTGGCTTCTAATCCATTCTTCTGCTTACTTCCATTTTATTGGTGATTTCATCTCATTCACATTCAGAGTTGTGATTATTAACTGTGTATTTCTCTCCATATTTTTCCCATGTTTATCCTTGTCTCTCTCCCTCTCTCTGTTCCTCTCCCATCCTTCTCTTCTCTACCTTATCAAAAGTCTGTTTTGCTTCTTGAATCTCAATCTGCCTTCCATTTTATCATGCACCTCCTTTTATTAATTCCCTTTCTCTCCTACTTTCCTGTTTGGTAAGCTATATTTTTATGCCCAACTGACTGTGTATGTTATTCTCTCTTTGAACCAGTTTTGCTGAAAGTAAATTTCAAGAATTGTCCTCTACTTCTATTTCTCCCTCTACAGTAAAAGCTTTTCCTTATATGTATCTTTATTTTTCCTTGTTCTTCCTCTCCTTTTTTTCTTCTCCCAGTGTATCCCTCTATTTCACCCCTTAATTTATTTTAGGTCATCCTATCGTAGTAAATACAAATGGAAATTCTCTATGTATGCCCTATCCAACTTCCCTGAAATAATTAAATTCTTAGGAGTTACAAGTATCATCTTCTTATATAGAAATATAAACAGTTTCACCTTATTGAATCTCTTATGATACCTTTTATGCTTCTCTTAAGTCTTGTATTTGAAGTTAAATTTTCTTTACAAGTCATTCCATTAGGAACTGTGTTGTTTAAAATCTAAATGTGGGTTCTAATCTGTCCCCAAGTTTTTTGGGGAAACTGGCTAAAATAACTGATAAATTCATCAAGAGTTTAGGATTTTAAGGGTTTATTAAAAGATATAAGATAGTGAAGAGAGAGAAAGATTGAGAAAAGATTCCTTATAGCATGGAAATCCTAGCTTTCCTAACAGCCCATGTGAAGTTCTTCCACCAAGCCGATGTCTTGAACCAAAAAAGCCGGTTTCAGTCTGCCAGCCTTCACTTCCTACTTCCTGTCCTCCTCCCCAAAATGGGAGGTTCTTAAAGTTGATTGGTTGAAAGCAGTCTCCTGTTGATGTCCCAGTCCACAGCCTCTGAGAACACGCTACTCAGGGTTGGCCACATGTGATCTCAATTTAATCAACCTTAACTAGGTTCAACTTCTGAGAGGAACACCCTACTCAGGACAGGCCAGATAGATTTAATCATCACGAGTAGGTACTTAGTCTCTCAGTCTCACCCAATTCAATCAATTCCAAATCAAACCTCAGGTTGGGGCACCTGGGCATCTGCCAAGTCCCATTATTTTATTACAGAATGCTTGAAATTACTCTATTTTATTTGATACCAATTTTTCCTTCCATAGGATTTTATGAAGTTCTGTAACTGGGCAGATTATTATTGGATGTAACCCTAGATTCTTTGTCTTCTATAATATCATATTCCAAGGTCTTCATTCTTTTGATGTGGGAGCTACTCAGTCTTGTGTGATCATGACTGTGGCACCATGGTATTTGAATTCTTTCTTTCTGAGGTCTTATAATATTTTCTCTTTGAGCTTGGAACTCTTGATTTGGCTATAATATTCTTGATAGTTTTCCTATTGGAAATCTTCAGGAGGTAATCAGTAGATTCCTTCAATATCTATTTTATCCTTTGTTTCTAGGATATCAAAGTAGTTTTCTGTAATTATTTCTTGAAATAAATACTAGGATCATTTGTTTTATCATGTCTTTCAGGTTGTACAATAATTCTTAAATTCTCTCTCAACCTATTTTCTAGGTCAATTGTTTTTTCCAATGAGATACTTTCTATTTTTTCTATTTTCAAATTGTTTTCACTTTTTTAATTACTTTACACAACTCTGCCTCACTTAATACAATTTATGCATAAGGGAAGACATCACCTTGTGATGCTATAGGTTCTTTTCAAAAATGAAGTCAAAACAACATTGTTTCTGGATGTCACAAAAAGCCATTAGCTTCTGGTTGCCCAATTCTAATTCTTAAGTAGTTCTTTTCTTCAGTGATCTTTTATACCTCTTTCTTCCCCCAACCCCCAGTATGGTCAATTTTGCTTTTTAAGGGATTCTCTTCAGTGGGTTTTTCTGCCTCTTTTGCCCTTTGGTCATTTATTTTTTTTAAGTATTTTCTTCAGTATTTTGTGCCTCCTTTACCAAGGTGTCTACTCTCTTGTTATAAGTTTCTTGCATAATGCTAATTTCTTTTCCCACATTTTCCTCTTTCTTCTCTTTTATGATTTTGAGGGGGGAAATGAGCTCTTCCTGGGAATTCCTGTTATTCTTATATCCAATTATTTTTTTTCCTTTCAGGATTTGTTTGTAACTGTTTAGACATCATTGTCTTTTCCTCTGAGGTTTTTGTTGTTGCTGTTGTTGTTTGTCTTTTTTGGAGGGCAATGAGGGTTAAATTACTTTCTCAGGGTCACACAGTTAGTACATGTTATGAGTCTGAGGGTGGATTTGAACTCATGTCCTAAATCCAGGACTAGTGCTTTATCTACTGTGCCACCTAGCTACCCCTCACTGAGTTTATTTCTTGATCCTCACTGCCACTAGAGCAAAATTTTATGGTCAGTTTCCATTGTTGTTGTCTGCTCATTATGCCAGCCTATTTGTTGCCTTTAAAATCTATGTTATTGTTGTATTTTCTTCCCAGGTTGGAGGGGAAATTGTCTAAATTTTTAGGGTTTTTTGGGGGGGTTGCTATTTTCAGAGTTAGTTCTCACTGCAAAAGATACTGTACCACAAGGCTCCTGTTCCCTTATGACCAAATCATTTCTGCTTCTCAGGGTGCTTGTTCCCTTGTGACTGTAGGTACTCCTCTCCCCTTTGAATTGTCACCTGGAAATGGGGATAGAAAATCAAGTTGCCAAACACCACCACACTGTCCCTTGCCCAGTGATAACACAAAGGTCCCCTGTAAACTCTCTCTCTGCTTTCTTTATGTGTGTGTCTGTCTTTGTTTGTCTCTCTCTCTTTCTCTCTGTCGCTTTCTGTCTCTCTGTGTATTTATGAGTATCTCTGTCCCTCTGTCTTTCTTCCCCAAATGACAGATACCCTTTCTGTCTTAAGAGCTTAAGACCTCTAGAATCTACTGCTGCTATTGTTGCCTCCTCCTGGGCTGGCTGATGTTTCCATGTGAATTGTGTAATAAACCCCCTAGCCAGGTGTCACAGACCTCTCCTCTTCTTCTAGTTTGTCTTGCATTGGGAAATCCTTTACTCTGATCCTTTCTTGACCCCGCAACTTCAGGATTCAATTTGAGGTGTATTTTAAAGGTTTTTTGGAGGGGGATGTTGACAGAGTGGAGCTACTTTCTCTACTCCAAGTTCTTGGCTCCATCCAAATCAATTTTAAAATATTAAACTATGGTATCTTATCTGCAATGTTTCCTAATCTAAATTCTATTGTTCTTGCTTATTCTTCATTCCTGAAGATGCCAATGACAAGAAGGTGATGTCATAATGAGAGGCAGAACCAAGAGAACATTGTACACAGTAACAGCAACAGTGTTTGATGAACAATGGGGATAGACTTGGCCCTTCTCAGCAGTGCAACAATCCAAAACAGTTTCAAAGAACTCATGATAGACAATGTTCTCAACATCCAGAAAAAAAAGAACTATGAATTATGAATTGAATATAAATTGAACCATACTATTTCTAATTTTGTACTTTTTTTTCCTTCTTTTTTTGAGGTTCTTCCCTTGTGCTCTCATTCTTCTTTCACAAGATGACTAATGTAGAAATATGCTTAATGTGATTTTACATATACAACCTATATCAGACTGCTTTCTGTCTTGGGGAGGAGGGAGGGAACAGAGAGTGGGAGAAAAAAATATTAGAACTAAAAATCATGTGAAAACAATTGTTGAAAACTATCCTTATATGTAACTGGAAAATAATAAAATACTTAAAAAAAGATGGTGTCATAACTTACAGTTAATTGGATTTAAGTGAGGGAGGGCAGTCTTAGGTCATGAACCTCACTCTTCCAGAGCTGAGTCCAGTGGCAAGATCTATATCATGTCGCCAAATGTTTAAGGCAATTGGGGTTAAGTAACTTGCCCAGGGTCAAAGAGTTAGTAAGTGTTTGAGGTGAGGTTTGAAATCAGGTCCTCCTGTCTTCAGGGATAGTGTTCTTTTCACTATGTCACCTAGCTGTCCCAATCTAGATGCTACTTTATAACAGACTGCCAAATCTAGGCTATTAAAATCTTTATCCATTAGAGACTTCATTTTTTAGAAACTAAGTTTGCACAGTCACTGACTCCAAAATCTGGCATCTCTAGTTTACCAACTATCCCTTAGTATTCAGAATCAATTTCTCCAAATTGAAAAAAATGGTTAAGAATATATATCAAGAAAGGTGGTTAAAATTCTTATGAAGTGTTCACATTTTCTGCAGAAATCAAGAGATTTCTTGCAGATTCCTCTAGCTCCTACTATGTAGTTTCACATGTATTACATAATGCCTTGACAAGTATTCTTATGGATTTCCACCATGGTTATTATCTTTTTTATGTGCACTGTTACCTCAATTCCCTACTACCTAATCTGTTCTTTTGTAGTAAAACACACCATTCTCCTGAATTATTCTAGAAATGGTCTATAATCTATGTCATTTATTTGATGCTTTTGAAAGCTTTGAACTTATGTAGTGATCATAAATTTCTAGGACTTATGCAAACAACTGTTTTCCTGGGGGCAGCTAGGTGGAACTGTGGATAAAACACCAATCCTGGAATCAGGAGGAACTGAGTTCAAATTCGGCCTCAGACACTTGACACTTATTAGCTGTGTGACCTTGGGCAAGTAACTTAACCCTCATTGCCCCACATAAAAGCCCAAACAAACAAACAAACAAAAACACCCTGTATTCTCTCTTTAAAAACATAAACTTAAATTATATAGAATATTATGTATGGAATATTTCACTCCTCCTTGTTGAGTCTGAATAAATGAATGAATGACTGAATGAATGACTGAATGATCTAAGGAATTCTTATCCATGTTCTCCCATATGCTAGAAAAAAGGGGGCCAATCATTATCCTAGAGACCTTTCTCACCTACTCACAAATTGAAAGACTGCCCATGGAATACTCTGACAATCCACTTGTGAGCACTTACTTTTGCTAGGTGAAGAACACATCTCTGTCACATAGATCATTGAAGATATAATTTACTACTATTCTTTGGAGTTCTTTGTTGATTATATGTCACTGCTTGCTCACACCCACCATGCATCTTTCTTACTTCTTTGTATTATGATCATTATTAGTTCTTCAGCAGCAGTAATGTCTTAGGTTTTTCTGCCATATTATACCACTGAAACATGGGGTGAGTAAAAATGTTTTCCAATTACCTTGAACCAATCCAGCCTGCTCTGTTCTTACTTTTTCAGCTCTGAAATCAATTTATTGTCCATTTGTATAATTTGCCTTAAATACATGCTGTTGGACAAGCTCTAGTTGGTGCCCATTGAAATGCATGTTGAAATTGGGTTGATGCATCCATCCTTCACCTATTTGGTTTTTCCTGTGTGAATGGATAAACTAAACTCCTTTGAATGAAAGAAGGCTTTGCAATGCCTTAGGGCTTGAAATATTCAATCCAGTGTCAACTGAAAATAAAATTTGGAGGACCTTACCTTCCTCAGAGAAATTTTTCTAACCTAGAATCTGCTCTGAATCTTTTCCATCATAGTGGCAAATAATTTCTATGGCCATACATGTTTATCCTTGTTTTATGCCTTACCTGAGAAGTATCATCAAAAGATTTTTGAAGAAGACCATTTGTCTTGTTGCATCATTAAACTAATGTTACATGATTTTGCACATAAATTATCAATAACATCATTATGAAAGAGTTATAGGACTCAATAAACATAACAGTTTCTTATATTATCTGCATCAATCTCCATCAATTATGAGTGAAAACTGAGTCTATTGTTAAATAAAATTTTGAAAGTTTGTGCCTACTCATATACATATCAAAATACAAAAGAGATGCCATTCATTAATATTATTTATAGATGAAAGCTTTGTTTTATAAGTCTGTGGTTATTGATCTTCTCTCATACCATCTGTTTCTTCCCTTCCTTCAGAAATCTTGTATATTTGTGCTTTTCTCTCCTTCAGAATATCACCTCTAGTACAGATCCCCTCTCTACATAGTTGATCCCGTCAGACTGTTTTATTTTTGTTTTCTCCAAAGCTATTTCTACTCTCTCTATAAACACCTCAGAAATTATGATGTTGTGATCTGAAAGTGGAAGCTTCACTACATTTGATTAAAAAAATGAATGGTTTTTGGAAATGATTTTTGCAAATAATTTCCATTTTTCCTTTCTTTCTAGTTTCTCTTTCTGTTTTCATGCTTTAGTGCCCTGGGAACGAGGTTACTTAGTTGTTTATCTGGCCAAGCTTTCTTTAAACTGGATTTACCCTTTGCTGCTTCTGTCACCTTTAAGACATAATACTGATCCTACCTGGCCTTGCTTCATAAGCTTTTACAGGCAAGTTTATATTCTAACCTAGTGTTGCCTTAGGCAATCTACCACTTAGTATCACTAGGGGAAAAATAAACATTTGGGTTAAGAAAATGGATTTCTCTACTAGGAGCAACTTGAGATCAAAGTGCATAGGACTCCTTTCTTCTCTTTCATTTCTGGGCCCAACTTACTGTCTTTTTCTAGTTTCTCTCCCAGATGGATGTATTGATTTATTCTCTAATTGCCTAGCATTTGAACTGCATCTTATAGTCTGGAAAGTAGGTATTTTTCATTTATTTAGGGTTTTAAAATTTTTTCTATATGAAGATTTAGGTGAATCTTTTTTTGAGTCAATGATAAGCCTATTGGGAAATATACACTATTAGAAACAATATGAAAAAAAAAATGTCATTTTCCTCTTCACATTGGCTTCAAAGTTATCTCCTTAATGACTCTATAAACCATTTTCATAAGCATTTTTATAAAGATAAAGTAAACACATTGATTAATACATAATATTGTTTTTAGATAACATTTTTGGGGGTAAATGGGATTATTGGATAGTAGACTTGTAGCTGGAGGCTTAGAAGTAATTTAGTACAACTCTTCCACTTCATAGATTAGGAAAAATAAGGGATAGAGGTAAAATGACTCATGTAATATTAGGTATATAGTTCGTGACCAAGATGAGATAATAAGCTATATCAAAAAGCTTTAATTTTGTTGATTTTAAAATATATCATGCTTTGGGGTGGATATGAGATGGGAAAAAATGCAAGGCAAGTCTGAGCTTTCCAAAATTCTCTTCCAAACAAATATAACGTAAAATCTCAAAAATGGATTATGGAGTTGTAGAACTCACAAAAGGTTTGAGTTAAATAATTTTCCAGTCCAAAACAACTAAGGAGGTTAGAAAGAAAGGTTGGTCATAATGGAGTCAAGGTGAAGAGAAAGATTATACTAGTAACTCTTAAGAACTTTATGACTATTAGTGCAGGTAGAAGGAGTATACATAGACAGAGTGTTTGATCATAAGTAGACTTTGATGCGATTATAGTCAGAAAAAAACAGGTGTGACAGAGGATTGCACTGGAAGAAGAAGGAAGGGAGAGGTATAATGTGTTAAATTATCTTACATGAATAGGTACACACAGACAACATATTACAGTGGAGAAAAAATGAGTGGGAGGTCATTGGTTGAACTTTAATCTCAACAGAATTGGTTCAAAGACAGAATAACATACACTCAGTTGGGTATAGAAATCTATCTTAGCCTATAGGAACATGGGAAGGAAGGGGGCTTAAAAGAAGGGAGAGACTGATAAAAGAGAGGAGAAGGGAGGGATGGAGAGAGAGAGAGAGAGAGACAGAGAGACAGAGAGACAGAGAGAGAGAGAAAGAGAATAAACAGAGGAATGTAGGATGGAGGAAAATGTACAGTTTGTAATCATAACTGTGAGTGTGAATGGGATGAGCAGACACATAAAACAGAAATGAATAGCAGAGTAGAATAAAAACCAAAATTCTACAATGTGTATAAAAAACATTCTGGACAACAAATTGGAACTATTCCCAAGGGGCTATATAACTGTACATACCCTTTGACTCAACAATATCACCACTGTGTCTGTATCCAAAAGGGATTAAAAGGAAAAGGGACCTATTTTTACAAAGATGTTTTAGTAGCTCTTCTGTGGTGGCAAAATATTGGACAGTGAGGGGAAGCCCATCAATTCGAGAATGAATGAATAAGTTATGGTATATGTTTATAATAGAACACTACTGTGCTTTAAGAAATGATGGGGAGAATGATTTCAGAAACAACTGGAAAGTCTTACATGAACAGAACCTGGAGAACATCGTATACAGTAACAGCAATATTGAATGGTGATGATCTGTGAATGACAGCTATTCTCACCAATATAATGAACCAAGACAATTCCAAAGGACTCATGATGAAAAATGCTATCCACACCCAGAGAAAGAGCTGATGTGATATTGAAGCATGCTATTTTACACCTTATTTTTTCAAGATTTTTGTTTCTTCTTTTACAATATGAAAAATATTGAAATATTGTTTGCATGATTGTAGATGTATAACCTATATTAAATTGCTTACCATCTCAGAAGGGAGGAGGGGAGTGAGATAATTAGGAACTTGATTTTTTAAATGATATTTAAAATTGTTTTTACATATAGTTGGAAAGTATAAAACAAGAGAGGCAGAAACAGGTATCATCATGTGTTCACAGCCACAAGTTGGTCAAGGTGGGGTGATAAAGCATCTAGAATACTGATTATTGCTCCTGGTACCAATATCTCTCCTTCCACCTGATCCTAATATTAATGTCCTTTTTATGTGCTAAACATTGTGCTAAGCACTAAGGATACCCAAAAAAAAAAAAAAAAGCAAAAGATAGCCCATGCCCTCATGAACCTCACAATCTTAGGGGGAGACAACAGCAAGCAACTCTGTTCAAACAAGTGTTGTTTGTCCATTTTCTTTTCTTTTTAATTTTACAAAAGCATTTTATTATTTTCTAGTTACATGTAGAGATAATTTTCAACATTTGTTTTTAGAAGATTTCTAGTTTCAAATTTTTCTCCCTCCCCAAGACAGCAAGCAATCTGATATAGGTTATAGATAGATAGATAGATAGATAGATAGATAGATAGATAGATAGATAGATAGATAGATAGATAGATAGATAGATAGATAGATACACACACACATAATCACATTAAACATATTTCTGAATTAGTGATGCTCTGAAAGAAGAATCAGAGCAAAAGAGAAAAACCTCAAAAAAGGAAACAAAAAAGTAGAAATAGTATGGTTCAATCTGCATCTAGATTCCAGAGTTCTTATTTTTTCTTCTGGATTTGGAGAGCATTTGGTACTATTTTAGACCATTGTATTGCTGCGGAGAGTCAAGTATAACACAGGTGATCAACATACCTGTTGATACTGTTCTCCTGGTTCTTCTCATCTCACTAGCATCAGTTCATGAAAGTCCTTCCAGGTTTCTCTGAAATCTGCCTATTCATTGTTTCTTCACATAGATTTTTTTTAAACTTTATGTTCTAAATTTTCTTCTTCCCTGCCTCCTCACCCCTCCCCATGGAATCATGCAATTCAATATAAGACATATATATACAATTATGAAAAACATCTTCACATTAATCAAGTCATGAAAGAAAATAGAATAACTTTAGAAAGAGGAACTAACAAATGAAATTATACTTCAATCTGTATTCAAATACCAACAGTTCTTCCTCTGTTGATGGTTTTCATTTTTCATAATTCCTTATAATACCATCTTGCTCATCATTTCTTTCATAGTTACTATTTCTAACTGTACTACCCTCCATCCAATTCCCTTGCCTTGATATTTACTCTATTTTCTTTCTTCTTTCATCCTATCCCTCCTCAAAAGTGTTTTGTTTTTTACTGTCCCCTCCCTCAATCTGCCCTGCCTTCCTACACATCCTCCCTCCTTTTTCCCTTCCCCTCCCACTTTCCCTCAGGGTCAAATATATTACTATAGCCACTTGAGTGTTTATGTTATTCCTTCTTTGAGCCAATTCTGATGAAAGTAAGACTCACTCACTCCCCATCTTCCCCTCCACTCCATAAGTTTGTTATTGTATCTTTTATGTGAGCTACTGTAAACCCTTCCAACTCTCCCTTTCCCTTTCTTTCAGTGCCTTCCTCTTACACCTTAACTTTGTTTTAAAGATGTCATCACGGGTCAGCTAGGTGACACAGTGGACCTGGACCTGGGAGACCTGAAACCCAAATCCAGCCCCAGACATAAGCCACCCCACCCTGCCTACCCCTCAAAAACAAGGGTAAATGCTTTACAGATATCATCCCTTCATAGTCAATTCACACCCGTGCCCTCTGACTAAGTATATTCCTTTCACCTGCCCTAATACTGAGAAAGTTCTTAGGAGTTGGAAGTATTATCTTCTCATATAAGAATGTAAACAGTTTATCCTTTCAATGTCCCTCATGATTTCTTTTTGGTGTTTACTTTTTTATGCTTCTCTAAGATCTTGTATTTTAAAGCTAAATTTTCTATTCAGTTCAGTTTTTTTCATCAGAAATGCCTGAATGTCCTCTTTTTCATTGAAGTCCTATTTTTCCCCTGAAATATTATACACAGTTTTGCTGGGTAGGTGATTTTAGGTTGTAGTGCCAGTTTCGGTGCCCTCTAGATTATCATATTCCAAGCTCTCTAGTCCTTTAATGTAGAAGTTGCTAGATCTTTTGTTATCCTGATTCTGGCTCCAGAGTATTTGAATTCCTTTTTTTCTAGGTGCTTGCATTATTTTCTCCTTGACCTGGGATCTCTGGAATTTGGCTATAATATTCCTGAAAGTTTTCCTTTTGGGATCTCTTTCAGGAAATTATCAGTGGATTCTTTCAATTTCTAGTTTACCTTCTGCTTCTAGAATATCAGGGCAATTTTCCCTGATAATTTCTTGGAATATGATGTCTAAGGTCTTATTTTGATCATGTTTTTCAGATGTTCCAATGATTTTCACAAAATCTCTCCTTGATCTATTTTCCAGGTCAGCAGTTTTTCCAAGGAGATATTTTATATTACCCTCTATTTTTTTATTCATTTGGATATGCTTCATTGCATCTTGGTTTCTCATAAATTCACTAGCTTCCATTTGTTCAATCCTAATTCTTAGGCAATTTTTTTCTTCAGAGAGCATTTATATTTCCTTTTGCATTTGGTTTTTCAACCTGTTGACTTTTTTCTCATGACTTCAACCTGTTGACTTTTTTCTCATTATTTTCCTGAATCACTCTCATTTCTCTTTCCATTCTTTCCTCTACCTCTCTAAATCTTCCCTATATCTCTCTTACTTTCTCTTCAAAGTCCTTTTAGAATGCTTCCATGGCCTGAGACCAATTCATATTTTTTTGGAAGCTTTGCATGCAGGAGCTTTAACTTTTTTATCTTTTTCTTAGGGTTTATTCTGGTATACCTTGCCCCCAAAGAAGTTTTCAATGGTCTGTTGTTTTCTCTTCTTACTCACCATGACTACCTATTTCCTGGCTTTTAACTCCTTCTTAAAGTGAAACCTGCTTTCAGAACACACTGTTCTGACCTACAGCTTGGCCCAGGGGGTGATTGGGCTTGTTTTCAGCTTGCCTGGCCTATGAGTAAGCACAGCCTGATTTCTCTTTGACCTGGAAACAGAAGTCTTATTGAAAACTGATTCTCTATGGTCCAAAGCTTGGCGTGTCTGTGTCCCTCCTCACTGGGTGGCTGTCCCTTGAGTTTGCTTGCTGGTTCAGAATGTGGGTGCCCCTCCCCAGTTTCAGCAGAGATTGCAGCTATTCCACCCAACTTCTGGACCCCTCCCCAGTCCACTTGCTGAACTTCAGAAGAAGCATCTGAAGATTCCAAGGCTCTGGGAGTGCAACCTTCTCAAGGCTGGTCCTGCTCGCTGCACTGTGCTCTTCTCTGAGCCTGAACAGTAGGGAATCCCCGTCACTTAATTAAGCCATATTTGGCTGGGAAAGAGTCTCACTCTGTTCTTATGTGGGATATGCTATTTCAAGAGTTGTTTTTAAAATCTCTTTGTTACTCTAAAATATATTCTTTTTTTGTTTTGTTTTGGTGAGGCAATTGGGGTTTAGTGACTTGCCTAGGGTCACACAGCTGTCACGTGTCTGAGGTCGAATTTGAACTCAGGTCCTTCTACCTCCAAGGGCCAGTGCTGTATCCACTGTGCCACCTAGCTGCCTCTCTAAAATATATTCTTTATAAAAAAGACAAGAATTCATATCAATTCACATTTTCTTAGAATTCTTATTTTAAATCCATTGTATATTTTTTTCAGTTTATCATTATATTTTCATTATCCTACATCTTTACAAATTTCCTGCTTCCCAAATCCAGTACATTATTGTAATTTTTTCAGTATTTTAAGACTATAAAACATATTTTCTTCTTTTCATATTTTTATTTATATGCTTCAATCTTTAGTTTATGCATTTAAATGTTTTCCATAAAGAAAGGCATATGTGTGTTTGTGCATGTGTGCGTATGTATCAGTAATCATGATTCTCCAGGACATTCTTCAATCTGTTCCTCTATGTATTTTGACATGGTTACTTCTATAATGTTGTAAATGTCCTGAACTCTAGTTAAGCATTCATTAATGTCGTAGTAGTGTACTTTAAGCATGCTTCACATTTGCTTCCAGCTTAACATATAGTACTCAGGACTGGCAAAGTGATTATAATATAGCGAATGCTCTTGACTCACAAATTAAGAAATTATGTTTTTGCCAAATTCATTGCTTTAAAAAATCAATTCTAAAATAGTAAATATTCAACTGACTTAAAATTTGCTCAGGCTATCCAAGGAACTCAAGAAACTAAGTAAAATGACTACTTGCAGGTTCAGATATCTTTATGTACATGGAAAAATGGCATTTAAACATTAACATCTTTCTTAAATTTGGAAAATTAGCCTACATAGTTATGAATCAAAATTAAAATATTTTTTGAAAATTGACATTTTCTAAACATGGGGGCATGAGGTTCCTTTTGAATTTGGCAATGGCATCTTTAGATCATGATAAACATTCATTTTATATCAGCTTTGACTGTAACCCAAATTCTTTACATAGATTTTCACCAGTAAATTTGACTTGTTATTTTTTTTCCCTTTTTGTGGTTTATGGTGATATTTTATTGCTTCATTGATGAATGCATAAATCACAGACTATTTCTTACAGTTCTATAATGTGCAGTATAATGAATATATGTGCATATATTGAGTAACATTATTTACTGTGTATATATTATATTCCATACAATATAAATATTTAGCTACATTTACATTATATATGGAACAATTTTGAGTATGATTTTAAGCCATTACAGCTAAAAACTGCTCTAAAACTTTTGGAATACAGACATTATGTGTGTGGGTGTGGGTGGCTGTCTGTTTTGTTTTCTCTGGCTATCCCTCCAGCTCTCTTAATTTAACTACACTCATCTTGGAGGAATATCATTATCACTCGGAAATACATTTGAGAAATGAAAGGAGATTTTCTTTTCTACGTTGACTTTTTTGTCCATCCAAAGTTGTCACAAGGGATAGTAAGAACAGCAGGAAAATAAATATGAACAGATATGAAATGGCATCTATTTTTAGCTGCATCTCTTTTTTTGCATATAACTTGCATTTTATTATAAATGCTTTTTAATATTTGTAGAGATGAATTTTCAAGTTATTGGTTTATTTGACTTATTGGAGAAATACTCAAGAAAGTATAGGAAATAATTCATTTTGATATATATATATATTACCTATATTATATGTAATTTCACATGTTATGCATGTGGATATATATGTATATAATCAACCCAAACATTTGAAAACTAAACTAAGGGGCAGATATGCAAATATTGTGATTATTATTAAGGTTTTCATGAAACAGAATAGAAAGACAAGCCAATATAATGACTTTTCATCAATAGAGTTCAAAAATTATCTACCACTTCTTAAAAAAAAAGGGATGATTATAACTTATCTGATCCTTGGTTACTTCATCTATAAATACTAAAGAAAGCTCTATGTAAGGTATGTTATAAAAAGGAGTTTTATTATTAATAAATAGTTGGCAAATGGCTTTGGAAACACAGAGAAAGGAAAGTTTAGTCAAATATATCCAACCATATAAGTTGATTGTATCATACAGGGAGAAAAATAAAAAATACAATATTGGGAGAAAGATAGTGCAAGTGTTTGATTCATTCATGAGAGTATTTAGGAGGAACAAAATGGCTGAGGTTGAAGGAACTTTGGAGATCATTCATTACAAGTCTGTTAGTTTCTAGATAAGGAAAATTAGGTTCACAGTTGTAAAGTAAACTTCTTCAAAGTCACCTAGTAAGTGCATGTCAGAACTAGAAAAAGAAATCACCTTGTTCCTCCCTCTCCCCAACATATCCTGCTCACAACCATCAACACCACCGTCACAGACTCAGGGTGAGCATTTCTTAGTGAGACTTAAGAAGTAGAAACAGGGGCAGTTAGGTGGCGCAGTGGATAGAGTACCAGCCCTGGAGTCAGGAGTACCTGAGTTCAAATCCGGCCTCAGACACTTAACACTTACTAGCTGTGTGACCCTGGGAAACCAATTGCCTCACTAAAAAAGAAGAAGAAGAAGAAGAAGAAGAAGAAGAAGAAGAAGAAGAAGAAGAAGAAGAAGAAGAAGAAGAAGAAGAAGAAACAAACAAACAAAAGGACAAAAGGGAAGACTGAAGCTGCCATGGTATAGGGTCAAGCACATAGGATTTAGAGTTAAAAATATTGAGATCCATTGCTGGGTCAACTTATTGTTGTTGAAGTACAGATGGGTAACTCATGTAACTTTTCTCTGTCTCAGTTTTGTCACCTGTAAAATGAAGGGATTATATGAATAGGACTCTAAGGTTTTTCCATCAACATTCATTCCTATATTACAAGAATAATTAGAAACTCAAACACAAGATTGGTAAGGCTTTGATAAGAAGTGACAATGCCAGATCAACTTTGTTTCATTTTATGGAAGTTATATGACTAATAAATTAAGAGAGTTCTCCATATATAAGGTTAGAATTATGGTGAGAATTGGAGTCAAAAGCAAATTTAGGTTGGGTAGAGCTGGAGGCAGAGGCAGAGGAGGAGTTGGAGAACCTTTTTCAATTTGAGAAAAATATTTGCCAAATTCATGTAATATTTGTGAGAAAAAATGGAGAAATATGCTAGTTCTGTTAAATGAATTTCAAACTTATTAAAGGATAGGATCCCCAAAGTATTCATCAATAGTTTATATTACTTGAAATGTATGTTGTCTCTAATGTGGTGAAATGAAAGCTATGTTTGGCTTTTTGCTTTTTAACATTTTTGTGATGGGGGTGATGTGTCATGGTGGGTAGAAGCAGTTTGGTGGTGAAATGGGCAAACATTTTATTAGACCTGGAGACAGAAGGAAATAAGCTTCTACATCAAATACTTACTAGCTGTGTGACCCTGGGCAAGTCATTTATCCTATTTTTGTCTGTACTTGCCCATCTGCAAAATGGGGATGTAAATAGCACCGACCTCCCAGGGTGATCATGAGGCTCAAATATGATATTTGTAAAGCATCTTATAAGCCTTAAAATGCTACTTAAAAGCTGGGTAATAAGATAATGATGGTTAGTGGTGGTGCTGCTGCTGCTGATGTAATGGTGATAATAATGATGATGGTGATGGTGTTGATTGTCAAGGTGGTGATGGTAGTGTTTGGTGATCATGATGGTGGTGGTGGTAGTTGGAGTGGGAGTGGGAGTGTTGGTGATTATGGATTCACGTCTTGTCTCTGAAACATACTGGCTTCTTGATTCTGGGAAGTTCTCAGTGTCAGAGGAAACTGTATGTATGTGTGTGTATATGTATATGTATAATATATATACATATATATGTGTGTATGTGTGTATCATCTGTGTGTGTCTGTGTGTGTGTGTGTGTATGTACAAAAGATCCAAGGATGTTAGAGGACAATAAGCATAATAATAAAATGATATGTAAACAAAAACAAAAATTCCTAATGCAGTTAAGGATTAAAAAAGACAATCCAGAAAGAAATTTCTGTTCTTATTTTTCTGGTCAGAACCTCTCTAGAGTTATGTTATTTTTATGGACACTCCATTTTAGGATGTATGATTATAAGTTAGAGACTGACCAGAGGGGAAGGACAGAGTAGTGAAGGGGCATAAAATTATGTCATATGAGGATTCATTTTAAAAAGAAGACAGGAGACCTTATGTACACATATTGTTAAATTTTGGAAAATTAATTTGGAAGGATGATTAGACTTGAAGTCATAAAATCATAAGCTTCATAATTATACCTGACAAGTTTGCTGTGAGGACCAAATGAGGAAATGTATAAACTTTGAATAGCTATAAAATACGATTATCAGTTAGAACTTGGAAGAATCTTAGAAGCCTTTTAGTCCAAATCTGTAATTTTATATCCACAAAAATTTATGCCAAGAGAGGGTAAGTGACTTACTTGTCTAAGGTCACTTATGTAAAAAGTGATAAAAGAAGGAGATGGAACTATATTCTCTGATTCAAAATGCATGTCAACAAGCATTCCTTAAGTATTTCCTGTGTGCCAAGAACTGTGGTAATTTATGGGGAAACAAAGAAAAGCAAAAACTGGCCTTGACCTCAAGGAGTTTGTATTTTTAAGCTAAAATATTTTATTAATAACTTTTATTTTTGCATTTTCTAAGTTTCTGGCAGTATTTATCTCTTCTTCTGTCCTCTCCTCTCCTCTTCTCTATTCTACTCTCCTCCCATCCCTTCCTATAACATGCCATTATATATCATATTAATTCTATTTAATTATGTTGTTATGCTATGCTATGTTATATTATATCTGGTTCCATTATGTTACAAGATGTTACATTGCATTGTGTTGTGTTGCACTGAACTTGATAAGACTGTCCTGAACTATGGTATGTTATGTTATTATATCATTTTATGTTATGTTCTGTTGTTATGCTATGCTATGCTACATTACTCTGTTGTTATTTTGTGTTATATTATGCTGTTATCTTATATCACTATATGAATATCATAATCTATATAATGCCATGTCATATATTACATCATATCATGCTATCATGTCATATCATATAATAAATCATATCACATCACATTATAAACATATTGAATCATATTATATGATGTTCCAGACTTGTGGATCCACAACTCTTCAAAGGAGAAGAGGGAAATATCTTCTCTTATCTATTCTTTGGGGCCAACCTTGTTCTTTATCCTTTTTCAACATTCATCTTTGTGTGTATGTGTGTTGTTCTTCAAATTTCCATTTTTACACCTATTGTGTATGTTGTTTTCCCTGCTCTTCTTACTTCACTTTGCATTATTTCATCTGTCTTTGTTTTTCTTTATTAATTATGTCATTTTTTTACAATTTAGTAATATTATATTACATCCATTACCATGCTTTGTTTAGCCTTTTCTGCAATTATGGGCTTTGATCTTGCTTCTAATTTTCTTTTGCTATAAAAAGAAAAGCTGATGTTCAGAAAGAGGAAACAATGTGTACATAAATAAGGACAAAATACATATAGAATAGATGATGGGTAACCTTTGAGGAAAAGGTATTAAAAGCTTAGAATTTGGGAATTGCCTTCTGCATAAAGCATTTGATATAAGTCACAAAGGAAGTCAAGGATTTTAAGATGTGGTAGTAAGAAAGGAGAGAGTTCCAGGAATAGGGGGTTAAGTAACTTACCCCGGTTCATGCACTTAGTAAATGTCTGATATTTGATTAGTTCTCAGGTGTTCCTAACTCTAGGCTCAGCCCTCTATCCACTGTGTCACCTAGACATGGTAGCTAAGATGGTGTAGAAGGTGAGGAAGGAAGATATTGAATTCTATTTTGAAAATGCTGATATTAAGATTCCTATAGAACCAGGAGTTGAAAATGTCTATGAGGCAAGCAGGTAGAAATGTGGGACTTGAGCTTGGGTGAATGACTTAGGTCTGGGAATCACATAGAGAAGATAATTGAACCCAAGAGACCTGAAGAGATCACCACGTGAAAAAAGAGAAAACACAGGAAAAGGAACAGATCCTTGCATAATGCAGCTAGCTAGTATGACATAGATGAAGATGTAGTGAAAAGGAAAACAGAATTGCAAAAACTTAGGAGAGAATATTTAGGAAAATAAATTGGTTAACATAATCAAAGACTGCATAGACATAAAGGAAGATTAATATTGAGAAAAGGACATTAGATTTCTTAATAAAAATCACTGATAAATTTGGAGAGAACAATTTCTATTGCATCATAATGTCAGTAATATGACCTCAGTGGGTTTTGAAGTTGTTGCACCTAGTATAGGTTATGTTTTATTGGAGTTTAGCTGAGAAGGGTAGGAGAGGGGGCAACTGGTGTTGAAGTGGATAAAGTACCAGCCCTGGAATAAGAAGAACCTGAGTTCAAATCTGGCCTCAGATACTTGACACTTACTAGCTGTGTGATCTTGGGCAAGTCGCTTAACCCCCATCAACCCCTCCAAAAAAAAATGTAGGAGAGATTGAGGATAATAGCTAGCAGGGATTGTGGTATGAAGTGGGATATTTTTTAGGGAGCAGGAAAGGAACTAGATATTTTAAAAAAGATATTGAAAATCTGGGGATAGCAGCAATCAGCTAGAGAAGATGCAAAGTAGCAGTATAAAAAGTGAATAAAATCTAAGAAAGCTGAAAGAGAAGCATTATCTCTTCATTAGATATTGACAGTGAAGCAACAACTTGCAAGTTAAGACATCAACCTCTAGATGTCATTATCATCTTTGAGATTGAAGGATGAACAACAATTTGTAAGTACTAGTAGCTAATGCCATGGGGACCCAACTAGTCAGTTCCAGTTGGGCAATGCTGCTATTTCCATCTCCTTCTCTTCCTCCGCTTCTTCCTCTGTCCATGTAGGGTGTCATACCCTTCTATTTGGGTGCTCTGTCCAAAAGAATATGAATTTTGTTTGCTTATACTTCACAAAATATATTGGTGTTTGGGGACTAGATTTTATCTTCCCTACTTATTTTTTAAAAAATACTTGGACAATTAACTCTTTTGTTTCAGATAGTTTTCATTTATTATTACTTAAAATATACCTTTAGAAAACCTGGCTTTGATAAAGCCCATTGGGATTCAAATGCAGCCATTTGATTCTGACTTTAGACCCAAATCATGCTGGATCTCATTTATTGGCCAAAAATATATCCCAGTCCAAGCCTTGCTTATTCCTTGTTTGGATTTCACTGGCTCAGGGTGAGTTTAGATAGCAATTATTTCTGTTCTGACAAGAAACTGAGGGTCTTCCCCTCCCAGATTATTTTGTGAAGGCAAACTAGGCCATCTCTTGCCTCCATTTTTCTCTGACCTTTATTTACTGAATGGGTATTGCCTCAGAATAACTGAGATCTGGAAAAAATCTTTCTTATCTTAAAAATGCCAAGGTCTCCCACTGCATCCAGTGCCATCACCAGTCATCTTGACCTATATCTTACCACTGGATTCTAATGACTCTGGAGGAGGAAATGAGGCTGATGTTTTTTCATAGCTCTGCCTCACATAAAACCAATTCACTTTCAAATTAAGATATCACCCTTCCAAATTATTGGTTGTCTGAAGATGAAGGATGAATAACAACAATAACCAAACAAACAACTAGTATATTAAAAGCTGAAGAATTTCCTGAAAATTTGGAAAATGTTGAATATGAGTCTGTTCAATAACACATATCTGTTATTTAAGGACCAGTCTATTTAGGTTTGGAGAGATGTATTACTAGACAGATGAGAGGGTTGTGATGGGGTTCTCCTGGAAAACAAAATGTATGTTTGATACATGTTTAATTTTGATCTGCATTATTAACATTTCATCTATTACTTTTTTATATCTAGACAAAAAAAACAATAAAACAAGCCATGATTTGTAGCATTTGGTGATTACCAAGTTGTAAATGCTTACACAGAAAAGGATGACTCCAGCACACCCCTGAAACAATATGTGATGTGCTTTTATTCTAAGCCTCACCAATCATGAAGGTGGTTTGCTAAGTCATTACAGGATTATGACTTCTGTCAGTGAAGCAAGTATATGGGTATGAATGAAATTGTGGATTACTCAAATCAATCAATAATGATTTAAAATATACTTAATATTTGCCAGACATTGTTACATTCCAGATCTTTTGAAATGTAGAAAAAATATGGTTGACTTCCAGTGCCAAGATGGCAGGGTCATGAAGGAACCTTCAGGAGCTCTCCCAAATTTTCCCTCTAAATCAATGTAAAACTGCCTTCCAGGAGCAGGGAACTAACCTACAAGTTGAGCAAGAAAGGTCTGTCTTACCTGGGTTGGAGGGATGTGAGGTACAGGAGCAGCAGCAGCTGCAGCAATTTATAGGCTCATAATAGGGGGACTGAGGGAGGGCTCTGAGTTTGTGGCAAATCACCACCGAAACTCTACCCTTCTGCTAACCAGCATCCCCCAAGGAAAGAGAACAGTCTGTGCAGCACGGTGGGGACCATCATTATGCACCCCACTCCAGCACAGACTACCAGGAAGACTTTGACCCCACTGCTGACCAGCAGGGAAGCCCTGCTCAAGACTGGTCAACAGCAAGTTCCCACCCCTTGGACCTCCCAGTAAAAAGATTGTTTCCAGGGTATACCAGCAGCAGGCATCTCCAACCTTCAGTGAATCTGCAAAATAATTACCCTTCCAGGGCCTGCTAGCAGAGAGACTCAGTTACCATAGCAATCCCACAGCAAGACATCACCCCTAGAGAAGGCCAAACCACACCCAAGGTAGGAGGGAGGATGAACCACCCCCAATAGCAATCAGAAGGGAAGCTTATTCTACAGAGAAAGCAAGTGGCTAAACCTTGAAGACAAGTGAAAGCCACCAGTAAGACCCAGAGTCTTGGCAAAAAACTTTGGACAGTGTAGGAGTAGAGCCCACCTGTCTCATAAAATTATCAAGGCGTGAAAATGAGCAAAAAAAAAGTTTGACTATTGACAGTTACTATATTGATAGGGAAAATCAAGGCATAATCATAGGGCAGAATAATAGCAACAAAATGGCTACAGGTGAAGCTTCAAAGAAAAATGTAAATTGTTCTCAGACCCAAAAACATTCCCTGGAAGAACTTTTAAAAATGATCCTAATAAGCAAATTAGAGACGTAGAAGAAAAATGGGGGAGAAAAATTAAAGAAATGCAAGAGAACCAGGAAAAAGAAATGCAAAAATTTACTGAGGAAAATTACTCCCTAAAAACAGATTTAGCCAAATGGAAAAGGAAGTAAAAAGGACATTGAAGAAAATAATTCTTTAAAAAGTATAATTGAACAAATGGAAATGAATAGTTCTATGAGACATCAAGATGCAGTATGAGGGGAAGCTAGATGGCACAGTGGTTAAAGCACCGGCCCTGGATTCAGGAGTACCTGAGTTCAAATCCAGCCTCAGACACTTGACACTTACTAGCTGTGTGACCCTGGGCAAGTCACTTAACCCCAATTGCCTGCCCCCCCAAAAAAAAGATGCAATATGAAAAAATAAAAACAGAAAAAAATGGAAGAAAATATGAAATTTCTCCTTGAAAAATCAATTATCCTATAAAATAGATCCAGCAGAGATAATATAGGAATTATTGGACAACCTGAAAGTCATGGTAAAAAAAAATGTTTTTTTAAAGCCTGGACAATATCTTTCAAGAAATTATCAAAGACAACTGTCCTTATATATTAGAACAAGAAAACAAAATAGAAAGAATGCACTGATCACTGCTGGAAAGATATTTCAAAATGAAAACTGCCTGGAACATCATAGCTAAATTTCAAAGCTCACAGATCTAGGTGAAATATTGCAAACAGCCAAAAAGGAAGAACTAAAATATTAAGTAGTTACAGTCAGAATTACACAGGATTTTTCAGCTTCCACATTAAAGATTTACAGGTCTTGGAATATAATATACCATAAGGAAAAGGAGTTAGGTTTACAACCAAGAATCACCTACCCAACAAAGCTGAATATACTCTTTCAGGGAAAAAGAAACAGATATTTAATGAAATAGAGGACTTTAAAGTATTTCTGATTAAAAGGTCAGAGTTGAATAAAAAATACAAGACTCAAGGGAAATATAAAATGGTAAAAAATAAAAAAAGAAAGGAAAAATATAAGAAATTCAATAATGTTAAACTATTTCTATTTCTATATGATAAGATAATATTTGAAAGTCTTAGCAACCTTATTATAAGAATAATTAGGAGTAAATGTAGACAGAGGGTGTAGTTATTAGGTGACATTGATGGAATTATACCCCCAAAAAAACAAAATAAAGGGGCAAGAAAGAAATTGTATGGAAGAAGGAGAGGGGAATTGAATGGGGTAAATTGTCCCACACATACATAAAAAAGAAGAATGAAAGAACTATCAAAATAGAGGGGAAGACAGGGGAAGGGAGTCATGGGCAAAGAATAAATTTGACTCTCCCCAAAGTTGACTCAAAGAGAAAATAACAAACACACTCGGTTGGATATGGGAATCTATCTTACCCTATAAGGGAGTTCAAAAAGGGATGGGGGCAATAGAATAGGGAGGCAGGACTGATACAAGGGAGGGAATGATGGGGAAGTCAGTGATCATAAATAAAACACTTTTGAGGAGGGAAAGAGTGGGGGGGTAAGAATGGAGGTGACAAAGAAGTGAAAAATAGCATAGAGAGAAATAAACAGTTAATCATCAAAACTATAAATGTGAATGAGATTCACTCACCCATTAAACAGATGCTGATAGAAGAATGGGTTAAAAACCAAAATCCTACAATATGTTGTTTATAAGAAACACATTTGAAGGAGAGATACACAAAGAGTAAACATAAGGGGCTTGAACAGAATTTATTGTACTTCAGTTTAAGTGAAGAAAGAAGGGGCGGGCATCATGATTTCAGGCAAAGAAAAAACAAAAATAGATTTAGTTAAAAGAGATAAAGAAGGAAACTATATGTTGATAAAAGATATCATAGACAATGAAGTCATATTAATATTTTTTAACACTTTTTTTTTTTAGTGAGGCAATTGGGGTTAAGTGACTTGCCCAGGGTCACACAGCTAGTGTTAAGTGTCTGAGGCCGGATTTGAACTCAGGTACTCCTGACTCCAGGGCCGGTGCTCTATCCACTGCGCCATCTAGCTGCCCCAATATTTAACATATATGCACCAAATGGTATAGCATCCAAATTTTTGAAGGAGAAGTTGAATGAGTTACAGGAGGAAATAGATAATAAATCTATCCTACTGAGGGACCTTCAACTTCCCCTCTCAGAACTGGATAAATCTAACTAAATAATAAACAAGAAAGAAGTTAAGGAAATTAATACAATTCTTGAAAAGTTAGATATGATAGACCCCTTGAGAAAATCCAATGGGAATGGAAAGAAATGTACCTTCATCTCAACAGTACATGGGACCTACACAAAAATTGACTATGTATTAGGACATAAAAACCTCACAACCAGATTCAGAAAAATAGAAATAGTCAACACATCTTTTTCAGATAATAATGCAATAAAAATTACATTCACTAATGGACAATTGAAAGAGATTAAAAATCATTTGGAAATTAAATAATATGATCATTAAAAGCAATAGTCATAGAATAGTCACATTAATTAATAATTAATTAATTATTAACACATTAATAATAGTCAATTGTCATAGAACAAGTCACAGACACAAATCAGTGATTTCATTAAAGAAAATAACAATGAGCCACAATAAAATAATGGGATTTGGCAGAAGCCCAAGGGTCCCACATGAGGATTGATTTAGAATTGTTTGAATTGGGTGATACTAAGAAACTAAGTACCTACTTAGGGGTGATTGGATGGAGACCACACTTGACTGGCCCTGAATAATGTGTTCTTCTCAGAGGTGGTGGACTACTGACATCAGCAAGAGACCACTCTCAACCAATCAGCTTGAAAGACCTCTCCTTTTGGGGAGGGAAACAGGAACTAGGAAGTGGAGGCTTGTTTGCTGAAGTGAGAGGAACTGACATGGCAACAGACAGGAGGAAAAGGAGTGTCCCCTTGGTCATCCAGGGCTTTTGGCATGGTGAGGGATTTCTCATGGACTGCTAGGAAAGGAAGTTTGTTTTTTTCTCTCTGGCTATACAGAATAGATCCAAGCTAGGATTATTCCATGCTATAAGGAATCTGTTCTCAATCTCTCTTCACTAACTTATAATATATTTTAATAAATCCTTAAAAGCCTAAACTCTTGCTGAATTTATCAGTGATTTTAGCCAGCTTCCCCCAAAAATCTTGGGAGGGTGCACATTTGGACCCACAATTTAGATTTTAAACAATATAGTTAAAATATCAAAATTTATGGGATATAGCCAAAGTGGTACTAAGGGGAAAATGTATGTCCCTAAAAGCTTACATCAATTAAAAAAGAGAGAGAGAGAGAGAGAAAAGCAGATCAATGAATCAGACATGCAACTAGAAAAAACTAGAAAATGAACAAATTAAAAATCCTCAATATACAATACCAAATTGGAAATCCTGAAAATCAAAAGAGAGATTAATCAAATCATTGAATTAAAAAACAAAACCATTGTTTTAATAAATGAAACTAGAACCTGGCTTTATGAATAAAAATAACAATAAAATAGACAAACCATTGCTTAATTTGATCAAAAAAGCCAGAAGTAAATTAAATTACTAGTATCAAAAATGAAAGGGGTGAACTCACCACCAATGAAGAAGAAACTAAGACAATTATTAGGAACCATTTTGTCCAGTTATATGCCAACAAATACGGCAATCTAAATGAAATGGATGGATATCTGCAAAAATTATAAATTACCCAGAATAACGGAAGAAATAAAATACTTAAATAAAAGAAATTGGAAAAAGTCATCAATGAACTTCACAAGAAAAAATCCCCAGGACCAGATAGATTCACAAGTGAATTCTACCAAATATTTAAATAATACTTAATCACAATCCTATATAAAGTATTTGAAAAAAAAATAAGTGAAGTCCTACCAAATTCCTTTTGTGAGACAAATATGGTGCTGATATCCAAACTAGGAAGAGTACAAACAGATAAAGAAAATAATAGACCATCCTCCCTAGTGAATATTGATGCAAAAATTTTAAATAAAATACTAGCAAAAAGATTACATCAATAGATCACAAGGATCATACACTATAACCAGGTGGGATTTGTACCAGGAATGCAAGGCTAGTTCAATATTAGGAAAACTATCAGCATGATTGACTATATCAATAATAAAACCAAGAGAAAACATATGATTATCTCAGTAAACATAGAAAGTGCTTTTGACAAGGTACAGCGCACATTTATTATTAAAAAAACACTAGGGGCAGCTAGATGGTGCAGTGGATGGAGCACCGGCCCTGGATTCAGGAGTACCTGAGTTCAAATCCAGCCTCAGACACTTAACACTTACTAGCTGTGTGACCCTGGGCAAGTCACTTAACCCCAATTGCCTCACCAAAACAAAACAAAACAAAACAAAACAAACAAAAAAAAAAACACTAGAGAGCATAGGAATAACAGGAACTTACCTTAAAATGATAATATTTATCTAAAACCATCAGCAAGCATTATCTCTAATGGTGATAAGCTAGAAGGCTTCCCAGTACAATCAGGGATGAAACAAGAATGCCCATTATCACCTCTAATATTTAATATTGTACTAGAAATATTAGCTATAGCAATAAGAGAAGAAAAAGAAAGGAATTAGAGTGGGTAATGTGGAAATAAAACTATCACTCTTTCCAGATGATATGATGTTATACTTAGAAAATTCTAGAGAATCAACTAAAAACTACTTGAAAATATTAACTTTACCAAAGTTGTAGGATAAAAAGTAAATCCACATAAATCATCAGCATTTCTATACATTATTAATAAAGTCTAGCAACAACAGATAGAAAGAGAAATTCCATTTAAAATAACTGTAGACAATATAAAATACTTGGACTCTACCTGCCAAGACAAACCCAGGAACTATATGATCAGAACTACAAAACACTATTCACACAAATAAAGTCAGATCTAAATAATTGGAAAAATATTAATTTATCATGGGTAGACTGAGTCAATATAATAACAATGACAATCCTACCTAAGTTTATTTATTTATTTAATGCAATAAAAATCAAACTATCAAAAAATATTTTTAGATCTAGACAAAATACAAAAAAAAAAAACTGGAAGAACAAAATCTCAAGGATATCAAGGGAATCAATTAAAACATATTAAATAAGATGATCAAGCAGTACCAGACCTGAAACTCATATAGTGGTAATTATCAAAACAGTCTGATACTGAATACTGAATAAGAAATAGAGAGGTGCCTCAGTATTGTAGAATAGGTACAAATTACATGATAGTAAATGACTATAGTATTCTAGTATATGATAAACCCAAAGATCCAAGCTTTTAGAACAAAAACTAATTATTTGACAGAAACTGCTGGGAAAACTTGAAAATTTTATTGAAGGAACTAGATATAGACCAACATCTCATACCCTATCCTAAAACAAGGTCAAAATGGATACATGATTTACACATAAAGAATGATACCTTATGCCAATTAAGAGAACATGGAATCATTTATCTGTCAGATTTATGGGCAAAGGAAGAATTTATGATCAAAGAAGATATAGAGAGTAAAACAAAATGCAAAATAGATCAGTTTGATTACATAAAATTAAAAAGATTTTGCACAAACAAAACTAATGTAAGATTACAAGGGAATCAGAAAAACTTGGAAAGAAATTTTTAAACAAATGTCTCTTAAAGGCCTCGTTTCTCAAATATATAGAGAACTGAGTCAAATTTATAAAAAATGCAAATCATTCCCCAATTGATAAATGGTCAGAGGATATGAACAAGCAGTTTTCAGACAAGGAAATCAAAGCTATCTAGAATCATATGAAAATATGCTCTAGATCACTATTGATCAGATAAATGCAAATTAAAACAACTCTGAGGTATCACCTCACACTTATTGGATTGGCAAATATAATCCCCCCCCCAAAAAATAAAATATTGGATGTTGGGGTAGGGGAATGTAGGAAAATTGGAATTCTAATCCACTGTTTGTGAAGTTGTGAAATGATCAAACCATTCTGGAGAGCAATTTGGAAATATGTCCAAAGGGCTATGGAACTGTGAATACCCTTGATCCAGTAATATCACTAGTAGGTTTATATCCCAAAGTTATACCCCAAAAGAGAAAAAGACATATATGTACAAAAATCTTTATAGCAGCTCTTTTTGTGGTGACTAAGAAATGGAAATCAAAGGATTGCCCATCAATTGGGGAATGGCTAAATAAGCTGTGGTATATGATTGTGATGGAATATTATTGTGCGAATGAAATGTCAAGTAGGATGATTTCAGAATGACCTGAAAAGACATGTATGAACTGATGTAGAGTGAAGTGAGCAGAACCACAAGAAAGTTGTGGACAGAAAAACAGCAACATTTTTTCATGAAGAACTATGAATGACAACTCTTCTCAACAATACAATGATCACGGACTATCTCTAAGAACTACTAATGAAACATATCATCTACCTGAAAAGAAGGAAAGGATATTGATGGAATATAGACTGAAGCATGCTATTTTTTACTTTATTTCATTTTTTCCCTTTTTATTCAAGTTTTCTTGTACAGAAGATTAATGTGGTGATGTTTTGCTTAATCACACATGTGTAACCCATATGTGATTGCAAAGAAACTAGGTAGAGACCAAAATCTCATACCCTGTACTAAAATAAGATCAAAATGGGTGCTTGATTTACACATAAATGATGATACCATCAGCAAATTAAGAGAGCATGGAATAGTTTATTTGTAAGAATTTCGGACAGAGGAAGAATTTAGGACCAAAGAAGATAAAGAGAACAATACAAAATATAAGGAAAACAGAAATTTGGGAAAGAATATTTAGAACAAGAATCTCTGATAAAGGCCTCATTTCTCCTAATATCAGGAATTGCAACATGGTAACTGGTCCTATTGATACTTCAAGCCAGGCGTAGCAAACATGATATCAGGAAAAGAAAATGCAAAAATAGATGACTCAAAGAGATAATCAGAGAAGCTGCATTTTGCTAAAAGGTCACTTCAAATAGTTCAACATCAGAAACTGATATTTTTTTCCCATTGGTGGAAATGGCATTAAAATGAGGCATTAAAATCTGTCTCTGTACCTGAAAGATCGTAGGACCTTTCCATCTATCATGAAAGCTTCCATACATGTTGTCTTTCCAAATAGAATGTGAGTTCAATAAATGTCTGAATAGGAAAGAAACAAGCATTCATTAACATCTTCTATGTGCGAAATGCTAAGCACTTTAAAAATATTATCTCATTTGATCCTTACAACAGCTGAGAGGTTGGTACTAGAATTATACTCATTTTACAATATAAGCAGAATGAAGTTGTCACTTGCCCAGGGTCATATAGACAGTCATTGTATGAGACTATATTTGAATTAAGGCCTTCCTTACTCCTGGTCCATCATTCTATCCATTTCACCATCTAGCTGCCGTAATAGAAGAATAGAAGAAAAATTATTTGGTAGAGAAATTGTTGCTAGGAGCTCTAGAGTTTGAAGAGAATTTCTACCAACTGATTTTATCCTCAATATAATGTTACTCTGCCTTGGATGTCGCAGGGTATAGTACAGGGATGGGAACATTATGATTCTTCACTAGCAAGATCAAATATGATTTTACATTTTTATTTTTATATGCAAAATTCATCTTATTAAATTGCACTTTCTTGAAATTGGTTTAAATCAAGCTGAGGACAGATTTTACTATGAATAAAGGAAATTTTAAATTATAAGTTGCCAAGGATAGTGATGAACCAATATTTTCTAGTTAGTAAAATTGCAATTGTGAAATTCCTCCAGGGATCTGAGATAAATTTTTATCTAAAGTTGCTCAGAATGATTTGGAAGAGGGATTATACCAAAGTGTATCCAAATCTCTAGATAACATTAATGTTTTTAAGATAGTGAAGCACCAGGATAATAGGATTAAACTCTAGAAGGTCTTACAAGGTTGATTAAGTGGAAACAAAAGTTTCATGTGCAATACAATAGAAGCAATAAAAAATGTAGATGGTGGAAAAAAAACCCCACAACTAAGCTATGTATCCTAGGAAATAAATAGGGTCTCAGCTATGTCACAACCCCCAAAAATAAACCATGGAACTATGGGAGACATATTTCAGAATTTTCACCTCATCTATTTCCATGACTCAAAAGAAAAACAAAACCAAATGTTGCATATCACAGAGAAAGAGATTGGTTACAAAACTGAAAACTTCCTTGCCCTCGAAAATATGGTGAAGCACAGGAAGAAGCCCATGAAGCCATGTAGAACTTATAGAGCAGAACTATATTATTCACATGCATATACCCAATCACAAAATAAATTCCCCAGTACTGTTCTTTTTTGTTTTGTTATTCTTTTTTGTTTTGTTATTTTTAATTATATTAATGATTCATCTCTTTTGACATCATTCACATAATAGATTCTTTCCTCATTAACAAAAAAGCAATGAGGACCAAGATAGTATGTATGTCACTTTATAATACTTTGAATTTTTGAGTTTATGTTTTGAAGAAAGGAGTCAAAGACTTTCCTATTTGCCCCTCCACTAGGAAAACAGTCAAGCAGATTCACTAAATAAGAAACATAGTTGATTGAAATATATGTTAACCTAAATATAATGGTTAGACAAAAGCATAACAGGATTTAGAGTAGTAGAACCTTTCAATGATTATAGTGCTATTATTACTTTATATTGTCTTCATATCCCCAGCATCTAGCACAGTGCCTTGCACATATAGGGGCAGTGAGATATAAAGGAAAGACAATTATTTTTGAATTCAAAGGAACTTTAGCTCAAATCCCGATTCTATTACAATCTGCTTTAGGGGCCAAATTTAATATGGGGAGGGTTAATTGGGTGACTTGCCATAATATTGGGGTTCAGAAAATAATGAGGGACCTCTAGGTGTAAAGTTTTCTCCCTTCCAAACTGCCCTTTTTGATATTTCTCCCAGGCCAATAAGAAAGGAGTATAACAACCTCTTTTCCTCAAACAAATCAGGTTTAATTAATGGGAACAATATACACAGCAAAGGTGAAATTAATAAAGGCAAAGACAAGGGAATAGGAAAAGAGAAAAATGGATCATCTCCCTGGCTCTAGCAAAGTCTGACACAATCCTCAAACTTGGTTCAAGCTCAGCTAATTCAAAGAGCTGCATTTGTTTTTATTAAGTCACCACCTTGGTGGGGGGGGCAGTCCATAGTTTCAATAGGAAACAGCTGTGTGGCCTCTCAGCAGTCTCCTCCCAGAAGCTTAGCAACAGGAAAAGACAAGCTCCCCTCACTGAGTGTTACTTTTTCTACTTTTACTTTCCCTCCCTGAAAAGGGAGGTCCTTCAAGCTGGATGTGGAGAGTGGTTCCCCTGCTGACATCAGAAGCATACATCACTCAGGGCAGGCCAGGTGTGGCCCATATCTAATCATCCCTAGCTGGTTTTCCAAACAGTATGATAATTCAGGTGGGACCCCTGGGCATCTGCCAAATTCCATTATTTTTATCACATTCACCCCTTTGTTTCTTTGAGGAACAAGGAGTATTTCCTTGATGAAAGACTGTGTGACCCTTGGCAATTCAGTGCACTTTTTTGCACCTCAGTTTCTTCATTCATGTAATGACAAGATTGGGACAGGTCAATTGTAAGGTCTTTTCCAGCTCTAAATCTATAATTACTATGGCTAAAGTTTCTTGTCTATGGCCCTGTGAACAGAGTTTATATTAATATGTCAACTACAACTATAGATGAGAAAAAGAAAGTCCAGGAAACCTGAATAACTTGGGAGAAATCATACAAGTGATAAATTGAAGAGTCAGGATTCTATCCTAAATCTTATTTAAAATCCAGTGCAGTTTATATCATCCCAAAATTACCCCGCAAATATAGGAGAAAGTAGTGGTAATTAGAACATTTTGAAATGAGATTACTGGGTGAAGATGACAAGAACATTTCTGACACTACATGACATATCTTAGTAACTCGTCTCTGAAAGAGGAACAACACTATAGTAAAACATGTTAAAGTTCATTGTAATAGATAGCCATCTATAGGACTTTTCTTTCCTCTCTTGAAAGCTCCTTGAGTGAAGGAACTGTCTTTTACCTCTTTTTGAATCTCCAGCACTTAGCATGGTGTCTGGCATATATTAAGCACTTAACAAATGTTTATTGAATTAAATTGAATTAAATTTTTTTTCAAATAGCATTTCTATATTAACCTCCTTAGTTACATAACTCACCCTCTCACATTAACTTTTATTTATATAAACTGTTTTATATAAAACAATAAAAATATGACTTTATATTTGATATGTAAGTTTCATTTTTTAGCATGTGTTCCTAACCATTTTCTGCTATGGAGCCCTTTGGTAGTCTGGTGAGATCTATGGCCCTTTTCTTAGATATTTTTCAAGCATAAAATAAAATTTCATGAGATTTCAAAGAAAGCTGGTTATATCTCAATAAACATAGGATTCAAAATCATTCAAAGTATATCTATCTCAATTCATTTATTTCAAAATAAAGCTAGGAACTTTGGGGGAAATATTTTGGTTGCTGCCATACAATAATATCAGTTTTCTTTCAAAGAGTGTACCTTTGGTCTCAATATCAGATATCACTGAGTTGGTGAACCATTGTTTTGATCCAATTTGACATTTTAAATATACAACACTATAACATTGACATTGCTTACACATATGACATAATTAAGAACTTCAAGGATCTATACTATGCATTCTTATATAATCTTTCCCATAGCTTAGTAGAAATTCTTCATAAGCTTCAGTGGCTAAAAAAATTCATCACCCATTAGCCAACTTTCTGGTGTATAGTCTTTCTGAACCTATCTAGACTGATCCTGAAACACACATTCGCGCATGCGCATACACACACACACACACACACACACACACACACATACACAGCCACACACCCACTTAATCTATTATCAAATGTCACACTTGAAGCCTTTTTAACTTATAATCAATCAAATGACAAGTGTTGTCAATTCTATCTTTTTTTAATCAGTTACTCATTGTTTATTCATTATTTGGGCTAGTATGACATTTGAGGAATTGGTTGCATCTTTGTATATGGCTTTTTATTTAATAGGGACATTTACAACTGTATATATATTATATATGTGGACATATATAGAAGTATATATGGATATATATCCATATATAAATGCATATATGTGTGTGTCTGTATATTGTGAGAATTTAGAGTGCTACCAACCTGCTGAGAAAGATACTGCAGGGAAGCTCCTCCATAAGGAGAAAGTGAGAGGTCACCTCCGGAGATTTCAAAGGTCAGATTGGCATCAAGAAGTCTGTCACCTGTGGGTCATGTCAATCAGAGCTACCAGCCAATTAGCTAGGAGCTGTGTGTGTGAATGGCCATTTTTGCTGTTTCACAGGAGGCTTCTGGGAGAAACTGGGGAGAAGAGAGAGACTTTCAGTTCTAGGTCTGGGGATTAGCAGGAAGATGGATGCTGGCTCTTAGATAGCTAGACGAAGGCTATTTTTTTCTCTCTCTCTATCCCTCCCACCCCCCTTCCCTAACATTTTTTTTTAGTGAGGCAGTTGGAGTTAAGTGACTTGCCCAGGGTCACACAGCTAGTAAGTGTTAAGTGTCTGAGGCCAGATTTAAACTCAGGTACTCCTGACTACAGGGCCCGGGCTCTATCCACTGTGCCACCTAGCTGCCCCTCCCTAACTTCTAATACAATTTAAAAATACTTAAAAGGTTAAACTCTTGCTAAAGCTTCTAATTTCTGGTGACTGCTCATTAGATTTTAGACAGCACAGCTAGAATTTTATACACACACACACACACACAGAAAATCAGTTCCTCTGGAAAGGTGATATATAGGCCCCTGCTGGAGAGCCCTAATATAGGGAAGCACAAATGTAATCAATGCACCAATGAAGTATAACTACTGTATAGTGTTTTATATCCAGGAATGTTGTCTTCTGGACCTACAGAAACCTATAGCACCTACAAGGCAGGCAGTTATATACCTGGGGGGTGGAGGGAGCAGTGCTATCTCTGCTTAATAGCAACTACTTCAATACTGTAAAAATCATATCCAGCATCACTAGATAAACAATAGGGTTCAACAAATAAACACACTGTATCACTCTCCCATTTCTAAGTCTAAGAAGAGTGTCTTCATAGGTTTTATTTTTCTGGTGTTCACTAATTAAAGGAAAGATTTGACCTACATGAAAAGCTCATTATACCAAATCCCTTAACCACTGTCATGTTCGCTACACAGTAAAGCAAATTAAAAGGATTTAAAATTGCTGTTCCTTCTGGATTCCATATAGAGTATCTGCCCTCTTCTTTTAAAGGGCCTCCTCCTCCAGATACAGGGTTACCTTCACCACATCTAAAATGCCATTCTGCCCCAAGATACATGAGACACCAAGGAAGACATCTTCATTAATCATGATGGAAATTGGATGCACTCTCCTAAGGTACTTCATAGTGCTTTCTCACTGATCTGCCACAGACAAGCCAATGGTCCAGGAAGTGTAGCTCTTCAGCATGATTACCTCATAAGCACTCACTACCACCTATTTATAAACATCTTTCCAATTCTCTGAATCATCATCAGTTACCAAAGCAGGATAACGATTCTTCAGACACACATCAGCAACATTCACACCAGTCCACACAGGAACAATGGAGTCTCCATGTTCCCCAAGGACCCATCCATGACAACTTGGAAAATGGACAACAAGTCTCTCCCCCATTAAGTAACAGAAATGGGCAGAATCCAGATTGCAACCACTTCCAATAACATGTTTGTTCAGAAAGCCACTTAATTTCTAGGCCACATATGTCAAAATATTCACTGGATTAGAAACAAAAAGCAACTTGCAATTAGGGTTGTATTTGACAATATTAGGTATAATAAATTTAAAGATATTCACATTATGCTGGATGAAATTAAGATGATTTTTCTCCCTCCTGTTGACATGCCCCAGCAGTAGCAAAAAAAAAAAGAAAAAATAAACTTTGAGTTTGCAGTCACACTGTAGTCTTTTTTTTTATAGTTTAGAATTCTATTTTCCAAATTAAAGATAAAAACAAATTTTGACACCAATTTTTTAAAACTTTGTGTTCCGGTGGATAGAGCACCGGCCCTGGAGTCAGGAGTACCTGAGTTCAGATCCGGCCTCAGACACTTAACACTTACTAGCTGTATGACCCTGGGCAAGTCACTTAACCCCAATTGCCTCACTAATAAAAAAAAAAAGAAAGAAAGAAAACTTTGTGTTCCAACTTATCTTCCTCCCTTTCTTCCTCCCCCCCAGCCCCCAGAAAGAACTTAAGTAATTCAATATAGGTTATACGTGAGTAGTCATGCAAACCATCTCCACATTAGCCAGGTTGTGAAAGAAAACAGATAAAAATAAAACTTCAGATTAAGGAGCAATCAAAAAATATTATGCTTCAATCTGTTTTCTGATACCATCAATTCTTTCTCTATAGATGAATTGTAATTTTCTTAAGTCCTTCAGAGTTATATTGGATCATTGCATTGCTGAAAATAACCAAGGCCTTCACAGCAGATCATCTTACACTATTGCTCTTATTTTGTATACATTACATTTCACTCTGCTTTAGTTCATGTAGGTATTTCCCCATTTTTCTGACAGCATCCTGTTCATCATATTTTTTTTTGTTTGTTTCCTATGAAACAACTAACAATCAATCTGTCTTCAATTACCATAAGTTCTCTATCTCTGTAGATAGATTGCATTTTTCATAAGACTTTTGGAGTTTTCTTGGATCATTACATTGCTGAAAATAACCAAGTCCTTCACAGCAAATAATCTCACAACAATACTGTTCTTTTGTATACAGTAGATTGCACTTTGCATCAGCTCATGCACATTCATCCAGTTCTTTCAGATAGTATACTGCTCATCATTTTATTTTATAGTAAACTACAATTATACAGTACTTTATTTTATTTTTGGCACAGGGTAATGAGGGTTAAGTGAATTGCCCAAGGTCACACAGCTAGTAAGTGTCAAGTGTCTGAGGCCAGATTTGAACTAAGCTCCTCTTGAATCCAGGGCCAGTGTTCTATCCACTGTGCCACCTAGCTGTCCCTATATATTACTTTAAAGAGATATTTCCTTACAAGAAACCCATGAGGTTGGTTATTGCAACAGTAACAGATGAATTTTATATAGTACCTTAAACTTGACAAAGAATTTTCAACTGTTTCCTTCCTTCCTATTCCCTTCCCAAGATATTTATTCTATTTTCTATCTTCTTTTACCATATTCCTCCTCAAAAGTGTTTTGCTTCTGACTGTCCCTTCCCCTACTATGCCCTCCCTCAACCTTTCCTCCTTATCCTGCTTCCCTCCTACTTTCCTGCAGAGTTAGATAGATTACTCTACCTAATTGGGTGTTTATGTTATTCCCTACTTGAGCCAACTCTGATGAGATTAAGGTCTTTGAGCTAATTCTGATGCTTGTAAGGCTCCTTAACTTCCCCACTCCTCCCCCATCTCTCCCCCCACTCCGTATGCCCTTTCCTGCTCCTTTCATGTGAAATTTCACCCCATTCTGCCACTCTGTTATCCCATCCCCAAGTGTATTCCTCTCCACCCTCAATTTTACCCCAAAGATATTATCATGAGGCAGCTAGGTGACACAGTGGGTAAAGAACTGACCCTGGACCCAGGAGGACCCAAGCCCAAATCTGGCCTCAGACACAAGACACTCATCACCACCAACCCTCCCCCGCTTACAAAAAAGTAACAAAAAAAAAATGCTTTACAGGTATCATCCCTTCATAATCAATTCCCACTTGGTCCCTCTGTATAATTTTATTCCTATCATCTGCCCTAATATTCAGAAGTCTATTTTGATTTAAACATATCATCTTCTCATGCAGGAATGTAAACATTTTAACCTTTTAACATCCCTCTTAATTTATTTTTCCTGTATACCTTTCCATGGTTCTCTTGGGTCTTGTATTTGAAAGTCAAATTTTCCACTCAGTTCAGGTCTTTTCCTCATGAATACCTGAAAGTCCTCTTTTTCACTGAAGGCCCATTTTTTCCCCTGAAAGTTTATACTCAGTTTTGCTGGGTAGGTTGATTTTGGTTGTATACACAATTCCTTTGCCCTCTGGGATATCATATTCCATGCCCTCCAATTCTTTAATATAGAAGCTGCTAGATCTTGTGTTATCCTTATGATGGCTCCACAGCATTTGAATTTATTCTTTTGGCTGCTTGCAATATTTTCTCCTTGACCTGAGAGCTCTAGAATTTGGCTATAACCTTCCTGGAAGTTTTCCTTTTGGGATCTCTTTAAGGAGGTGATTGGTAGATTCTATCGATTTCTCTTTTATCATCTGCTTCTAGAATATCAGGGCAATTTTTCCTGACAATATATCATTTAAGATGATGTCTAAGTTCTTTCTTTGATCATAGTTTTCAGGTAGTCCAATAATTTTCAAATTATTTCTCCTGGATCTATTTTCCAGGTCAGCAGTTTTTCCAGGAAGATATTTCACATTGTTCTCTATTTTTTTATTCATTTGGATTTGCTTTATTTTGTCTTGGTTTCTCAAAAATTCACTAGCTTCTATTTGTTCAATCCTAATTCTTAAGCAATCATTTTCATCAGTGGGCTTTTTTACATCGTTTTCCATTTGGCTTATCAAGCTGTTGACTTTTTTCTCATGACTTTCCTGCCTCACCCTCATTTCTCTCCATTTTTTTCCTCTACCTATCTAACTTTATCTTCAAAGTTCTTTTTGAGCACCTCTATCGCCTAAGACCAATTCATATTTTTCTTGGAAGCTTTAAATGTAGGACCCTGATATTGTATTCTGTTCTGAGGGTGCCCCTTGATCTTCCTTGTCACTGTGGTAAAAAGTTTTTAACAGTCGGTTAGTGAATACAGAAAGACACCAGTTTTTGAAGGACCACCCTTTCAGGGAGGAGACCAACAGCTGTGCATGGGCTACGCATGCCAGTCCAGCAGCTAAGCACTCCACTTCTGGGGTGCGAGCTTAAAAGGCAAGGAGAAAATGGAAGTGAGATCTCTCTTTTAGGCTCTCCTTGTTCGCTGACTGTGCTGCACACGCAGAGGCTGATTGAGGTTCGACTCAGCCCAGCTCTCCGTAACAGCACATGCTTGACTCGGCTCTCCCCCCCCAAAGGTGGCCTTGGGCTTTTGGTGAGTTTTATACGGAATATAGACTAAACTTAGACTTAAGACTATTTATTTTGTATTTCTACTTTCCTATCCCTCTAATCAACATCACCTTGTAATTTCCAAACAATAAAAGCTCTAACTAGAGACCAGAGGCTTCTTCCGTTTACTAGTCTGGGAGATAAATACGGGAAAAGTTAAAAAGGGAGGTTAATGCTCTAGTATCCAATTTTAAATCTCACATCACTAAAGCAGGTTTCTGTTGTTTTAACTTTTTCTGCTTGCTCATCTTGCCCATCTTTTAATTGACTTTTAACTCCTTCTTAGTGTGGGGTCCTGCTTCCATGTTATATTGTCCAAAGCTTCAGTGTGTCCCAGTTGTTATGAATTAATGAGGGGCAATTTCTTCATTTGCTTGGTCTTTTCTCTGGTCCTTATGTAACCCCAGGATAACTTGCTAATTAACCTTGGCAACAAAATTTTATTTCCTGTGGTTGTTAGCTCCTATGATAGTGTACCCCTTCCCCACCTGGGCTGCCACTGTTCAACATTTCTTGCTGGTTCCCAGCTGGGGTAAGACATCCAAATAGCTGCTTAGCTCCTGCATATACCCCCATAACCTTCCCCCACCACGGCCACCTGGTCAGCCTTCTCACAAGACCCTGAGCTTATTTCTACAAGATACTAGCACTGCAGCTGATTTGGAGGCTCAGTGGTAAGTTTCTCTGGCACAGCCTGCCTGTAGCTGAATCTGTGTTGGCACAATCATGGGGCTGGACTCCACTCCCAGTCGGGCTTCCCCTTCTCCTGAGCTTCCAAGCTGTCTTTGACTGGAAGATAATCTCACACATCCTTTTGTGGGTTCTGCTGCTCCAGGAATTTTTTTCTGGCTGTGTTTGGAATTTTTTTTGGAGTAATTGTGTTAGGAAGTCTGAGCATTTACTGTCTTTCCTCCACCATTTTGCCTCCCCACACCATAGTCTTTGCCAGAAACAATCTTTGGTATTTTGAGGAAAAGGCTTCCATGTTGGAGATCTATCATCTTTTCCTTTAGTTTGTCTTCTAAAATATCAACTAGGGCAAGTTCATAAGGTAAATCCTGCATTAAGATACTGATGGGACATGCTATGCCAACTACAGAAACCCCAACAACAGTGATCTTGTTTTGGGGAGCCTGGTCTTCCTTCAGGACATTCAGAATCAACTGACCCTTAACAGTAGTTGATATTTTGGGGGTAAATCTAGGTAGCTGATCAGACCGCAAGGAGTTCTGCTACCTCTATAGTTCAGACCCACATCACTTCATGGATTACATGCCTCAATAATTTCCCTACTCCAATCCATTTCCCATACTACTATCAAAATGATAGTCCTAAATCACAAGATTGACCATGTTACTTCCATGAATAATAAATTCCAGTGGTTTCTATTGTCTTATGGTTCAAATAAACAATACTCTAACAATACTCTCTTTTATCTTTAAAGTCCTTTACAACTTGATTCCAAATATAGCTTTTCACTCCTATTACATATCACTCTCCTTCCTGTACCCCATAGTCCAAAATAACTTTTCGGATGTTCCTCATGCATGGCATTCCATCTCTCATCTCTGTGGATACAGGGGAGATAGTCAAAGTTTTGCACCAAGGCATATGACTTGAAGAACCTTAAGAATTACAGAAATAGGGGCACCTAGGTGGTGCAGTGGATAGAGCACTGGCCCTGGAGTCAGGAGCACCTAAGTTCAAATCCGGCCTCAGACACTTAACACTTACTAGCTGTGTGACCCTGGGCAAGTCACTTAACCCCAATTGCCTCACTAAAAAAAAAGGAAGAAGTACAGAAATAGTAGTGCATACCATTTATTTAACAAGAGTAATTATCTAAAATAGGAAGCCACCAAGTTATGGGTAGAGTGACCTTACCACACTCTATTGCCATGCCTTGCAGCAACATCCTCATGAGCAGTGTCTCACCAGTGTCCTATGTTCTCATTTTTCCATAGGGAAGTGGATTATCCCTATTCCTCACTGGGGGTGCAATTTGTACTCCTTATTCCAGGTGTGATTTGTGGTTCTTGTCCCTGGTGCAATATGTCCTATTTTGTGATTCACTGAGGACTCAAAACAGCTAGCAATGCAAGTAGTTGTAGAGATGATTTGAGTCTCAGAATTTCAGAGTCATCACAATGCCAAAATGAATCTAACACAGAAGTTCTTCATTGTGAAGAGACGGGGACAGGTGGAGGAAAATAGGCTAGTAGTACACCATAGGAAATGTAAGCTACCTATGCTTAAATTATAGAGCATTGTGAGAAAAAATCTCTAAACTCTACTTCTGTTTTGGTTATTTTTGGTAGGTAGTCATGTTAGTTATAAAGACACACTTTCAAAAACAGTATTTTCTTGCCAAAATTTAGGAAGTATGGTTCAATGAGAAGAATGCTGTGTTTGGAACCAGATGACCTTCATTCAGATCCCGGTTCTACTACGTATTATGTGTTGATGGACAAATCACATAATCTTTTTAGGCTGCAGTTTCTGTATATGAAAAGTGGATTGGACTAGATTATCTCTAAGACATTTTCAATTTCTACATCTATAATCTCATGTATTCTTAGAAGTCTATTCACTAAAAGAAAAGAACTATCTATCCTATGCTATGAAAAGGACAAAATATAACAATTACATATAAATAAATGCTTACAAAATACTTACCAAATTTTGTTTCTTTAGAGTCTCACAATGATCCTGTGAAGTATTTACTGGTATCAATGTAATCAGTTGTTCAAAGTAAAATAACAGATTAATAAATTATATTAATTAATAATTTATTATTAAAAATTATATTAATAAATTAGTAAATGAGTTGCTCAAAATCACACAGCCAGTAAACAGGAGAACCATGACTCAATCTGTCTTCTATCTCAAAGCTTAGTCTTCTCTCTATTATATCATATTTTCTGTGATCTGGCACAAGAAGTAGGAATATCCCCTATCAATGGCTCATTTAGAACATGGGACAAATAATCTTTAGGGAGTAAGGGGTAGTATAAGGGAGTATGACTCAGTTATTATGCTTACAGTTATGTTACTGTTGTATAAAATTTGATGTTTTTCCAAGCTCAAAAGGATACAAATATACATACATATTTGATTTTTTAGTGTAAACTATAATAAATATAGCTTCTCTACTGTTGCTTCCCAAGGCAAATAAAGGAATGAAAGAAACATTGTAGAAAACTGACTACTATAGAATGTTAATAAATCCCCTTGGGTAACTCAGAAAAAAAGAAATCAATAGCCAGACATCCAAGTTCAAACTTGAAAGGGATTTTTAAAGGGCAATAAATTCCCATGACTCCTCCAGGAAGTTTTGGACTCCACACCCAGCCAAAATATTAAAATGTAAAGTCAGTTGATCTAGTAATCAAGTATTCTTCAATATTTGTGAAAATTGTAAAGCATATGCAACTACTATTTTCATGAGGTGTAGGATATAAAATAATTTCCAAGAAAGTTATGCATTCTCTTAACACCCAAAGAGCATGATTCATTCCCTAAAACTAATATGGAGAAATTAATGGTGTGGATCTGAAATTTTATTATTTGTTGCCAGGAATAAAGTTTAAGTAGCATATGACTTTTTTTTTCATTACATAGAAAATAGTGGGTAACTTATCTCATTTATTTACAAGATGAAATGTGAAATGAATTCCATGAAGTAAAAATTTTCCAGGAGATGTTCAGATTTTTTCAGAACAAACATCATTCCTGGACTACTTGCATCGGCTTTCTAGATGAAGCTATAGTATTAACAATCCATGAAATATAACACCATGCCAAAATTTACAGATATCTGACTTTACAGTGGATAGGTTAAAAGTGTACCAATATTATTTGAGGGGGGGATCCAGAAGAGAAAGATAATTTTGCTTTCCTCAATTCAACCCTTCATATGCTTTTTATGTGCTGGCAGATGAAACAAACAATTGAGGTTAAAAAAAATCTACTGAATCAATGATCTAAGATTTTAAAGATATCAAGAATGATCATTGACATTGCCTTTAAGAGTAATACTTGCAAATAAAATTTGTAGACAAGATTTATAACTAATAATAAATGGTAAATAGCAAAATTGTATATATTAACTCATAGATTGACTCAATCAATCTGTATGTTGATACACTGCCCCCCCCCCACAAAAATGTATATTGCATTTCACTGGAAAGATTTAATTCTAAATAGGCATAGTGCAGAGACTATCTTATCTTTCTTTTTTTATAATTTTATTTTTTACTGATTACATATAAAACAATTTTTAACATTTTTAAAAAACTCTGTATTCCAAATTCTCTTCCTTCTTACTTCCCCACCCCCCCTTTAAGAAGACAAGCAATTCAATATATTAGACATGTGTAGTCATGCAAAACATTTCCATGTTAGTCAGATTGGGAAAGAAAAAAAAAGGCAAAAAACCTCAAGAATAATAAACTAAAAAAAAATTGCTTCAGTCGGTATTCAGACACCATCAGTTCTTTCTCTGGAGATGGATTGCAGTTTTCAAAATAAGTCCTTCAGAGTTATATTGGTGAGAATAGCCAAGTCATTCACTGCTGAACATCTTACAATACTACTGTTACTTTGTACATAGTACATTTCACTTTGCATCAGCTAATGTAAGTTTCTCCAGGTTTTTCTGAGAGCATCCTTCTCATCATTTCTTATAGCACAATAGTGTTCCATAATAATCTCATCCCACAATTTGTCCAGCCATTCCCCAAACAATGGGCTCACTTTTGAAATCTTTGCCACCAGAAAAGAGATGCCATAAATATTTTTGTACATATAGGTCCTTTAACTTTTTGCTTTCTATTTATTTTTGGATATTGATCTAGTAGTGGTATTAGTAAGTCAAAGAGAATGCATGACTTTACAGCCCTTTGGCCATAGTTCCAAATTGCCTACAGAATGTTTGAATCAGTTTACAACTCCAGTAACAGTGCATTAATGCCACATTATTCCCAAATCCCCTACAACAATTGTCATTTTCCTCTGCTATCTTAGTATCCAATATAATAGACATGAGGTAATACCCCAGAATTGTTTTGACCTACATCTCTCCAATCAATAGTGAATTAGAGCATTTTTTTTTATATATGACTATAGGTAGCTTGGATTATTTCTTCTGAAAACTTTTTATCGTTTTATCATCTATCAATTGGAGAATGTCTCTTATTTTAACAACTCTGACTCAATTCTCTATGTATTTGAGAAATGAGGCCTTTATCAGAAAAAAGTTTGATTAATTTTTTTTCTTATGGTTACTATTTCTGTGTTTACCTCCTCCTATTCCTTCTCCACACCATTTACTTTAATCTCTATCTCCTTTTATCCTATCTGTCCTCAAAAGTGTTTTGCTTCTGCCTGCTGCCTCCCCCAATCTGCCCTCCCTTATTTCACCACCACCCCCTTTTCCCCTACCCTTCCAATTTTCTTGCAGGGTTAGATATATTTTTATGCCCAATTGAATATGTATGTTATTCCCTTTTTGAAATAATTCTAACGAGAGTAAGGTTCACTCATTCACCAGCACCTCCCCCACCTTCCCCTCCAAAGCATTAATTTTTTATTGCTCCTTTTATGTGGGATTCTTTAACCCATTCCACCTCTCCCTTTCCTTTTCTCCCAGTGCATTTATATCTCACCTCTTATTTGTTTTTGGTGGGGCAATGAGAGTTAGGAGACTTGACCAGGACTACATAGCTAGTAAGTGTAAACTGTTTGAGGCCAAATTTGAGCTCAGGTCCTCCTGAATCCAGGGCCAGTGCTTTATTCACTGTACCACCTAGCTGCCCCCTAATTTTTTTATTTTCAAAGATATCATTCCCATATATTCAACTCACACCTGTGCCCTCTGTCTAAATATACTCCATCCAGCTGCCCTAATAATGAGAATGTTGTTATGAGTTACAAGTATCATCTTCCCATTTAGGAATGTAAACAGTTTAACCTCATAATATCCCTTATGATTTATTTTTTTCATGTATACCTTTTTATGCCTCTCTTGAGTCTTGTGGTTGAAAGTCAAATTTTATATTTAGCTCAGGTCTTTTAATTAAGAATGCCTGAAAATCCTCTCTTTAATTCGATGCCCATTTTTTTCTCCTTAAGCATTATACTTAGTTTTGTGGGGTAGGTGTTTCTTGGTTGTAATCCCAGTTCCTTTGTGCTCTGAAATATCATATTCCAAGGCCTATGATCCTTTAATATAGAAGCTGTTAAACCTTTTCTTATCCTGACTGTAGCTCCACAGTATTTGAATTCTTTTTTTCTAGTGCTTGCAATATTTTCTCCTTGACCTGGAAGCTCTGGAATTTGGCTGTAATATTCTGGGAAGTTTTCCTTTTGGGATCTCTTTCAGGAGATGATCAGTGGATTCTTTCAATTTTTATTTTACCTTCTGCTTCTAGAATATTAGGACAATTTTCCCTGACAATGTATTGGAAGATGATGTCTAAGCTCTTTCCTTGATCATGGTTTTCAATAGTCCAATAATTTTCAAATTCTCTCTCCTGGGATCTATTTTTCTGGTCAGTTGTTTTGTCAATGAGATATTTCACATTGCCTTCTATTTTTTTACCAAGCTGTTGACTTTTTTCATCAATTTCTTGCATCACTCTCATTTCTCTTTCAATTTTTACTATACCTCTCTTACTTTGATTTCAAAGTCCTTTTTGAATGATTTTATGTTCTGAAATCAATTCATATTTTTCGTGGAAGCTTTATCTCTTGGAGCTCTTATTTTGGTATCTTTTTCTGAGGATTGTGAGAAAATAATGGGATTTGGGAGATACCCAAAGGCCCCACCAGAGATTAAATTAGAACTGATTGAATTAAGTGAGATTGACTTTGCTGAATAACCTACTTAAAGTTAATACAATTAAAGCCACACCTGGCTGACTCTCAAAAGGCAGTGTTCTCAGAATCTGTGGACTATGACAACAACACAAGATCACCCTCAAATCCAGTGAACCAATGGATTTAGGTGACACTAACCAATCAGCTTGAAGAAGTGTGAAAGGACCTCCTCTCCTCCAGACCTATAAAAAGCTTCCACACTCAGTTTGCTCAGGCAGTTCATGGCTGAAGCAGGGTCATGGTGGAGGACTTGAGGAAGAACCAGACCAGGCTCGAACCCTAGGCTAGATAGGCCTTTTCTTAACTTTCTGAACTCCACATGTTTTTACTAATACCTAGTATGCTTTAATAAATGCTTAATGCCCAAAGACTTATACTAAAGGTTCTAATTTAAGGTGACCACACATTTAGATTTTAAAAATCACAGGATGTATTTTGATCTCCTTTATTACCATAGAAACTTTTCAGGGTCAGCATTTTTTTGTTTGTTTGTTTGTTTGCTCATTTTTCTAGCCTTTTTCTTGACTTTTAACTCTTTGTTAAAGTGGGATACTGCTTTCAGGGTGGAGGGCACACTGCACTATGCCAAGCTTTAGGGGTTTTGATCAGCTCTTCTCCAAGATACTTCCAGTAATTTGTAAGTCCTTAGTTCTTCCATGGTGGTATAATTTAAGGAGAGGTATATTCACCACTCTCCTGGCCTGTGCTCTGGTTTGCAAGCAACCACAGCCCTGCTTTTCTGCCCTGAAACTATGAACATAATCCCACTCCACAGTGACTGCCAGCTCTGGTGTGCTTGTGCTCTTCCCTGGCCTGGCTATGCCACCCAAAACTGTGACATGGATGGGGGTATGGGCAAAACAACAGATTTCTACCTCAGTGCTAGCAAAGAGATCACTGTAATATCCTTCTGGCCAACTGTTGAACCACGTTACCTTCTGTGAGTTAAGTGTTCAGAATAAGTTGCTCTTGCAGCTGATTCAGAGGCTTCTGAGTCCTGCTCCTGGTTTGCTGGGGCTGGGACTGCACTGGCTCAGCCTTCTCTGGACTAGACTCAACTCTCACCCCAGTGCACGGGACACTTCCTGCTGACCTTCTACATTGTCTTTGGCTGGAAAATTATTTCACCCTCTCATTTTGTGGGTCCTGCTGCTCTAGAAATTATATCATGGCATTATTTGAAGGTATTTGGAGGGGTTTGGGGGAGAACTCGGGCAAGTCACTGTCTTTCCTCTGCAATCTAGGCTCTGTCCCCTTTTTATATTTCTTTCATTATATAGCTATCGACTCTATTCTTTTGCTGTAGAGAAATTATTCCATTATAGTAGTTTTGAAAGTGTTTAATAAGTTCTTTCTCATTAAAACTATGTTCAGAAAATTTCTGAAAGTGTTCAAAAGAAGCACTGAAACATTTAAATCAATTTTTATGTTAGCAGAACACAGTTTGTCTATCACTAAAACAGTAATTCTAAAGCAATTGGAAACGGCATGTATCCTTGGGCAATCTAGTGAAGTCTATAAAACCATTTTCAGATTTTAAAAGCTTCATATTGAAAAGAATTGCCAAATTTCAGTTGGAGATTAGTGAAAATAAAGATGCTTTTTTTCTAAATCAAAGTTTGGACCTTCCAAAATCTATCCAGAGACTCCTTGGATTAGGAATCTCTGTTCTAATGGAAGCATAGAGATCAGTACACAATTTCCAGTGTTTCATGAATAGCATCTTCTGAGAACAGAAGAGAGAGGAGGGGGTCAATGAGAAGCTACATAGGAGTTTCATTTTGGACATAAATATAATCCATACTTGCATCAGGCAAATGAATACATGATAAACACTTCCACTGGGTAAAATAAAAACATCAGAAATTGAGCGATGGATAGTTACTATTTTCTAATCAAGTAATTCAGTTTACCTTGGAATCAGAAAGAAAAAAAAAACTAGAGAAAAAAGTCTTCCTATCCTGATGCCAGTCAGTATAAATGCGACTATATTAAGATGTAAATAACCAATGAATCCAGAAGTAAAAACTGGGTTCCAGTCTAACACTAAGTAGCTAGGTGAAAGTGGGCATCTCATATTTTCATTTCTTATTCAGTAAAATGGTAGGGTGAGGAAAGGGGATTTGAAAGTTTGGATTAAATCATCTCTATGTTTCTTGTTTTATTATTTTTTATTCTTATGCTTAGTGAAAGGTTGAATAAATAGAATAGGTTATCTATTAAATATCTTTAATATAGCAATTATTTCTACATGTTTATTTGTGGTGCATTGTCTCAAAGTGTCATGAATAGCCTGCACTTAATATTAAAACAAACACATAACAGTGGTCAGAATATGAATGCATGGGAATTCAGTTTATAGTGAGAACAAGGATTCTGAAGTCTTCAGAAAGCCCTAGACTACTGAGTCTTTGACCTTTTGACTTATTTTTAATGAATAAGCATGAGAGTAAAATAAACCAATAAGTGTAGATGGTACAATATTTTAATATTTTAGTCAACCTTTTTCTTACCTATTCTCCCTGTAAATTAATTAATCATTGAATCACATTTTATCGCTGAGTAAAAAAATCTAGCTTGTGCAAACTCTCACAGGTAATATGAAGTATTTACCATCAAATCCTTTTGTACTATAGTTGAATGCTGACAATTATTTACCTGATAAATGTAAGTCTTCCTTTTGGAATGGACCCCATACAAAAGTGGTAGATAACATAGACAAGATGTAAACCAAGAACTCTGATCCTAAGTCTTGAGCTCATTCATTATCCATCTACCCCAAATTTTATCTTTTTCAAAACATTAAAGAAGGAAAAAAATAACCAATCTTATTTAAGTACTACTATAATCTTCCCTGGTTCTGAGAAGCAAAATATTCTTTCCTAATTATTTTTGCTATTAGAGTAAATTTTAATTCCAAATTAGTTAATAGCTTTATTCCCTCATATGAATGAACTTTATAAACAATATCTGTTTGTGCAGCTTTTTTTCACTAACAAAGTCCTATATAACTTCTACTAAATAACTTTTAGTACATATTAAGTATGACCTGGAACAGCGCTCTATAAACACTAAATATTAATTGATAGTTAATTAGCGCTAATTTAAACACCTCTTCCATTAACAACATTATTTGATTTCACAAAAGTAACTATTAGTTTGTTTTTGTCGTTATGATTTTCCTGGCTGATGAAATCTGGACACCATATCAGCTCTGGGATTATTCCCCTCCAAATCAAATTTACACTTGAAGCCAATGTAGACAAATGTATAGTAGTGATTCAAGAATAGACTTGTTTGTTGTTTATATTGTACAGAAAGCCTCTAATCATAAATTTTTTAAACTGAAAATTATTATAGTTCACATTTTCAAGATTTTCTCCAAAGATTTTAGTCTTTGTTGATTGTATTGCAAAGTAAGTGTTCTGTCAGGAAATTATATCACTGAACAGTATTACCTACCAACAAACAAGTAATTTTACACATCACTGAGAATCATCATTGATATATCTCTAAAAAATGTAAATCACTTATTGGACATTCAGCTGTCACACACATGGAATGTAAGTAAATGCCCAATTTTTATTTGGTAGTAAAATAGTGTTGTGTAGTGCTGCCTTACTATAATTCATTTCTGTAACACATTCCTGCTATAGGAATACATAGTAATCTTAAAGCCTGTAATTTATGAAGTTATTTTTTTAAAGAGTAGTGGCAGTAGCAACTAAATGTGAACAAAAAAAGCTCTCTATGGAAAAAAGAGTATATAATATTCAAAATGCTATTCATTCAAAAAGTATTGTTGGAATCAGGAGTATGCTAGAGTCAGCTCAAAGTATTTTCCCCAACTGATTGATACAATTTTAGTATCAACATTTACCTCAAAAATTGGAAAATGCTAGAATTCAACACACAGAAAATACGACAGCCAATGCATTTTGTATTTTTAATGTTTTTAAATTCCCAGTTTATTTTACAGATTTAAAATTTATAAATGTATGGAAAGGTTGACCATGGAATCATGGCAATATACATTAAAATCTCTATGTTCCTTTCTGAATCTGTTCATTTGTCATCTTTTATGAGAAGCTTCTCCTGATTTCCATTAATATTATTTTCTCTTTGCTCAGTTAATCCCATAATTAGATATATACTTCTTTGTTTACAAACACCAACACTAACACCTTTTTCAGTTGAATGTAAATTACTTGAGGGGATTGATATATTTTTCTGTGTGTGTGTATGTGTGTGTGTGTGTGTGTGTGTGTGTGTGTGTGTGTGTTGGAGTGTTCATATATGCCCAGTGCTTAGCACAGTTTCTGGCATACAGGCAGTGGCATTGAATTGGATTGCATTACATGAGATTGATTGGTTAGGATGAGATTCTTGATTGATATCTGTAAAATACTATAGAAGGAATGTACTCACTCCCATTATTTTATTTCTGAGGAAACTGAGGTCCAGAAAGATTCTATAACTAATCCAAGGACATGAGTGCATTTGCAATAGGTAAAAAATCTTAAACTTTATATCCTCTTTCTATGCTATCTCTCTTACAAAATACTCTCTGCCAACCATAGTCATTTGTTGTTCAGTCATTTCAGTGATATCTGATAGTTTGTGACCCAATTCAGGGTTTTATTGACATTGTCCATTTCTTTCTCCAACTCGTTGTGCAGATGAAAAAACTCAGGCAAACAGGATTAAGTGACTTGCCCAGCATCACATGGCTAGTAAGTATCTAAGGCCAAATCAGAAAGATGAGTCTTTCTGACTTCAGGCCCAGTACCCTACCTACTATACCCCTAGCTGTCCTGTGAATCATAGTAGTAAAAATATAATAGTCAGTCAATATTTTTTGAATTGCATTTTTTCTTCATATATACTATGTTTATGTATAGGGAAGAAAATTTTAAGATGAACAAAGAAAGCACAAAATAGCATATGTTAGTCTTTCTTCAGTCAATACCAGTTCTTTCTCTGGAGGTGAATAGTACGCTTCATCATTAGTCCTTTGGGATTATCTTGGATCATTGCATTGCTGAAAGTAGTTGTCATTCACAATTGGTCATAGAGTGATAATGCTGTCACTGTGCACAATGGTCTCCTGGTTCTGCTCACTTCACTATACATCAGTTCATATGAGTCTTTTCATGTTTTTCTGAAATCCTCCTGCTTGTCACAATAATATTCCATTGCAATTATATATCACAGCTTGTTCAGTCATTTTGCAATTAATGGCCATTCCTTCAATTTACAGTTCTTAGCCAGCACAAAGAGTTGCCATAAATACTTTTGTCCATTTTTTTTCCTTTTCTCCTTTTCAGAGTTACTATTGCTAACTGTTTCTCTCCATCCTATTACCTTCCCCATGATATTTGATCTATTTTCTATCTTCTTTCACCCTATCCCTCCTCCAAAGGGATTTGCTTCTGACTTCCCCCTCCCCCACTCTGCCCTCTCTACTTTCACACCCCCACCCCTATTCTCTTCCCCTTCTCCTTGCTTGTTCCCTGGTCCATAGATAACCCCAGGCCAACTTGCTAATTAACCAGACAGCAAAACTTTGTGTGCTGTGGTAATTAACTACAAAGAGTCTTTGGTCCTCCGCCACCTGGGCAACTGCTACTCAAGCTTTCTTCTTGGTTCCCAGAAGGAGTGAAAAACCCATTTTCTGCCTCACCACCAGCAGAGACCCCTGTAATCTCCCCCATGCTAACCACTCAGTCCTCTCACCAGATATCCCAAATTACATGTAAAAAAATACAAATTTTAACTTCTAATTTTAAAACTTTGTTTTCCTGAATTCTCTTCCTTCCTCCCTCCCCACTCCCCTCCAAGAATTCAAGCAACTCAATATAAGTTATACATGTGTAATCATGCAAAACATTTCCACATTAGTTAGGTTGTGAAAGACAAAAAAAAACTTTAGAAAAAGGAACTAACAAAGAAATTATGCTTCAATCTATATTCAGATACCATCAGTTCTTTCTCTATAGATGGATTGCATTTTTCATAATTCCTTCAGAGTTGTCTTGGATCATTGTATTGCTGAAAATAACTAAGTCATTCCTAGCTGATCATCTTACAATGTTATTTTGTGATTATTACAATGTTATTTTATATACAGTACATTTCACCACATCAGCTCATGTAAGTCTTTCCAGGTTTTTCTTATAGAATCCTGCTCATCATTTTTATAGTAAACTACTTTTATTTAGTACTGTAAAGAGATATTTCCTTACAATAAATCCATGATGTTGATTATTGCAACAAAAATAATAGTACCTTACACCTGACAAATAATTTTCTTCACAATAGCCCAGCAAAGTAAGTACCATCACCATCATCACCACCACTACCATCATCATCATCTTATATTGCTCTTGCCTCTGCTTAAAATTTTTTCAGTTACTATTGCTAACTGCATTTCCCTCCATCCTATTCCCTCCCCATGATATTTATTCTATTTTCTATCTTCTTTCACCCTATCTCTCCTCAAAAGTGTTTTGCTTCTGATTGCCCCCTCCCCTAATCTGCCCTCCCTTCTTTCAACCTCCCCCACCTTATCCCCTTCCCTTCTACTTTCCTGCAAGTTAAGATAGATTACTATACCCAATTGAGTGTGTGTATATATATATATATATATGTATATATATATGTATATATATATGTATATATATGTGTGTGTGTGTATATATATATATATATATATATATATATATATATATATATATAATTCCCTCTTTGAGCCAATTCTGATGAGAATAAGGCTCACCCATTCACCCACACCTCCCCCATCTTCCCCTCCATTCCATAAGCTTTTTCTTGCTTCTTTTATGTGATTCATTTTACCCCAATCCACTTCTCCTTTTTCCTTTCTCCCAGTGCATCCCTCTCACTCCTTAATTTTATTTTTTAAAGATATCATCATTATAGAATATGTTCTCCACATGGGCCTGTTTTTTTTTTCCTTCTTTTTTGAGGCTTTTCCTTTGTGCTCTGATTCTTCTTTCACAATATGACTAATGCAGAAATATGTCCATCTTGGGTAGCGGAGAGGAAAGGGAGGATGGGAGAAAAATTTGGAACTAAAAGTCCTATGAAAACAAATGTTTAAATCTATCCTTACATGTAACTGGAAAATAATAAAATACTTAAAAGGAAACAAAAAACAAACATACAAACACACTAAAAGATATCATCCCTACATATTTAACTCATACCTGTAATCTCTGTCTAAATATACTCCATTCAGTTGTTCTAATAATGAGAAAGTTCTTAGGAGTTACAAGTATCATATTCTCATGTAGGAATATAAACAGTTTAATCTTTTAATATCCCTTTTGCTTTCTTTTCCCTATTTTACTTTTTATGTTTCTTTATGGTCTTCTATTCAAAATTCAAATTTTCTATTCAGCTCAGGTATTTTCATCAAGAATGTCTGGGGCTGGACCTGCATTGTGTGTGGGGCTGTGCTCCCACTGTCACCCAGTACAATAGATTTTCTGTGCTGACCTTCTAAGCTGTCTTTAGCTAGAAAATGATCTCATCCTGTCGTTTTGTGGGTTCTGCTGTTCCCGGAACTGCCTTATGGCATCATTTGAAGGAATTTGGAGGGCTTGGGGGGGAGAACTGTGAGAAGTCACTGCCTTTCCTCTACTATATTGGCTCCCCATTACATACTTTTCTACTTCCCCTTACTTCTGTAAAGACTCTAGCCATCTACCAAATCCAATCCTAAAGTGAATTTTCCTCAGGGCTTAGAGGTAAGAGTATAAAGAAAAAGAGAATACCCAGACTCCATTGTTCAGAGTACAGACTACCCTGCCACTGAACCAAGTGTTCAAGTGTTGGACTAGGGCTGGTCTATTTAACTGAAGACAAAAAGATAAGAGCCTCAGCCACTCTCAACAGAGCAGTGGTTGTATGTGTGTGTAGCTAAATACTGCCATATCTTGTAAAACCTAGAATTGCATGAATCAGTTAATTTTATAAATAAGATATTCTGATGATAAAATAATCCAATGATAATGCTAGAAGGAAAAACCCATCTTTTTAATTCCATAATTACTTTGATGATGCAAATGGCTACAATTCATGGAGTAGCACAGTCTCTAAAGAATCCAAATTATATGTGACGCCCAAATTAATGAAAAGAAAAGTAGTGAATTTAAGTATCATATAGCAACTTGAAATTAAGAGTTGGTAGAAAATGTTTCATCCATGAAATCATGGCATTTAAAAGTATATGGGGTTGCCCTATTTGTGTCCCAAGTTTTAGGGAAATTTAGCTGGGGTTTCTAATATATATATTAGCTACTTAGAAATTAGATACTACTGCACCAGTTTGGGGCATTAAGCATTTATTAAAGCATATTAATTATTAGTAAAGAGAGAGAGCATGTTGCTCAGAAAGTTCAGAAGCCCTACGTCCCTAGGATAGAAGAGTGAGAGAGAGCAAGGTACCGCCGCCTCCTCTGAGTCTTAGACCAAGAGAGCCTGTGAGAGTGTGTGTGAGAAGTTTCCTGCAGGTCTGGAGGAGAGGTGGCCCTTACACACTGCTTCAAGCTAATTGGCTAGCATCATTCAAATTTATTGGTTTACTAAACTTGAGGATGGCACATGAGCAGTATGTGCTGAGGTCTGAGTATGGAGGGAAGACCCTCTTAGGGGAAATGCTTTAAGGTAGATGTGGTTTTAACCTCTTTTGTCTGTATTCTAAATCCAAAGTCCAACTTGACTGACTCTGATCCAACCTTAAAAGTTCAGGGAAGGCTCTCTGGGTTAGGCCTTTGAGCAAGGGCCTCTGTTGAGTCCCAAAACCCCATTATTTTCTCACAAAATGTATGATCAGAATAGGATGAACATTTGTCGCATAACAAGAAAAAGGAATAGCAAAGTCCAGATGCTACACTTGCATCTGTGGAATGTGAAAACATAAATTAAATAAATAATACTAAGAGGTAAGTCTTCAGAATGTGGGATAAACCTTCTATGACTCCTTTCTAAAAGTATGACATAGATGGGTTGCAATCTGGACCTTAGGAGGGAATACACACATTGATAAATTCAAATATCTCTTGAAGAATTGAAATCTATTTTAAAATTGATTATATATACTACTGACAAGCAAGTTCAATCCAAAAATCTGTTTGGTTCAAAGTGCCAATATTAATATCAGTATATGTCAACAATAGAAAATTATAGCCATAGACTTTTGATTCTCAGTTGTTATGTTTTGAAGCTTAGTATCTTTTTGTGATCTTTTAAAAAGGGAAATTGCTGAGGAAGCATGTACACCAGAAAACAAAATCCATTTATGTACAGTTAAAGAATAAAAAGTAAAATGACTCCGGGGGCTGTGAAAACTAGCAATTTGCAAACATATTGGAGTGAAAAGCAATAACATGTGAGTAGTTTTGGGGTTAATGATGGATTCATTTATCTAAAACTGAGCAGAAAACCAATTGAAATGTTAACATTAAAAGATGTTGGTCTTACAAGAGAAACTTGAATAAGAACAAATGTAGGGTTACTTTTTAAGCAAATATAGAAACTGTATATATAGAAACTGAAATTCTATTCAACAATCACCTGCTATATCTTTTAAGTCTCTTCTAAGAGTGAGCTCCTAGAATATTAAAATTTGCTTTCCCTCCCTTCCCATAAAGCCCAATATGATAGCATGGAATATGCCCCAATAATGAGAGTATAACTTAGAAAAAGTTAAAAATATATAATGGTGGAGAAAAAAAACAACAACAAAGCATTAAGAAAAGTCCAAGGGGGGCGGCTAGGTGGCATATTGGATAGAGCACCGGCCCTGGAGTCAGGAGTACCTGAGTTCAAATCTGGCCTCAGACACTTAATACTCACTAGCTGTGTGACCCTGGGCAAGTCACTTAACCCCAATTGCCTCACTAAAAAAAAAAAGAAAAAGAAAAGTCCAAGGAATGATAGATGTATGAGCTAAAGTGTAAGAATAATAGCTTTTGTTTTATGCATAGTTTCATTTTCGATTGGTTTGGCTAAGAAGTACAACCAGCTATCAGGCACTTCAGTAAGAAGAAATCCTGGCAAGAACATTTTTCCCATTACTTCTGAAACTATATTTACCTCTCTGCCTATTCAGGTTCAGTGAACTTAGGAAGAATATAATTAAGTCTTGGTCATGCTGCCTAAACAAATCATTTATTAGGCATAGAGACATAACTATTAAACTGATCTGATGTATTTTTAGTTTACTTTATTATTACAAAGCTTATTGTTTGAGACATTTGAACAGATGAGGGAATTCCCTAATCAACATTTGAAAGGTTATGGTTTCACTTAGAAGTGGAACAATGGAGAAAATTGATTATCTTCAGTAATGGAGTACAATTGATTATTGTCAACGTACCCAGTTATCATTCTTATAGAAACAGCTCCATGTTAAGAAAGGAACCTTTAGAATGTCGCACAAACCAATCTCATTTCAAAAAGATGCCACTAATATATTTTAAGGAAACCACAGGAGAGGCAGGATGGAAAAGTACATTAGGAGTGCTCTTACAGTCATGAACATCAAAATTCAAGTGCTGCCTTTAATACGTTCTGGCTGTGTGAACCTTGACAAGTTTCTTAAACTCTCAGTGCCCTTAACAATGATCTAAGATTTTAGGTGCAGAGCAGATGACAATCTGCATTGGTAGAAGGTCTTTCTTCACCAAGAGTTCCCTGAACTAATGCAAATATGAATTTCTAAAAATAAAAGTCTTAAAACACAACTGTGGGGGCAGCTAGGTGGCGCAGTGGATAGAGCACCGGCCCTGGAGTCAGGAGTACCTGAGTTCAAATCCGGCCTCAGACACTTAACACTTACTATC